>NC_092118.1:10732559-10917559 GCF_045679555.1 Salvelinus alpinus
ATTCAGTTGAGAATGAATCCTGTTGCGCATAGCTCTTGCATAATGTCCATTTGTCCTACAAAGGGTGATCACATACTCATGGAAAGCCCAGCTTATTGGCTATTTGGCTAGCTATGTTTCAAAACTATAGGTGGTCATTGGACCAAGAAACTGTCAATCAAGTGAACACAGCCCGTCTCATTGGTGCGTAATGATGGCTGACCTTCATGGGCTAATTGACGTGTTGTGTAGCCAATACATAATGTAGAATGATGAAACAACGTTTGGTTGCCTTCTAGAGTGGCTGAGAATTGCACAGAAACCAAACTTGACCAGGTTAAAAAAGGTTTAGCTGATTAGATTTCATAAGTTGTTTTAATGCAAGTTGAAAGATACGGAATTAATGCGAAACACTGTATACAAAATGGATTGTGTAAGGATATAAAAATCGATTTTATAAAACAAAACTATGCTACATTTTTTCTCTGGGACCCTCAGGGTGACAAATCAGAGCAAGATTACTGAATGTAAGTACATTTACTGTCAGAGATGAATGTATCAAACCAGTTGCCTTGATAAAAGTGTTTTGTTGTTGTGCATTATGCTCAAACAATACCATGGTATTTTTTCGCTATAATAGCTACAGTAAATTGGACACTGCAGTTAGATTAACAATAATTTATACTTTGTGACGATATAAATCATGTCTATGTCCCGGAAAGTTGGCTATTGTTGACAACAACATTCTAGTCAAATATTGCATATTGAAGGGCCTCCTTATTGGTGCAACGGTCTAAGGCACTGATCAGTGCTAGAGGCGTCACTACAGATCTGAGTTTGATCCCGGGCTGTGTCGCAACCGGCCACGACCGGGAAACCCATGAGGCGGCGCACAAACTGGCCCAGCATCATCCAGGTTAGGGGAGGGTTTTGCCGGCTGGGGTGTCCTTCTCCCATCGCACTCTAGCGACTCCTTCTGGTGGCCGGGTGCATGATTTCTGGCTTCGGTCACCAGCTGTACGGTGTTTCCTCCGATACATTGGTGCGGCTGGCTTCAGGGTTAAGTGAGCAGTGTGTCAAGAAGCAGAGCGGCTTGGCGGGGTTGAGTTTCGGGGGATGCATCGATCTCGACC
This sequence comes from Salvelinus alpinus, assembly GCF_045679555.1. Lineage (NCBI taxonomy): Eukaryota > Metazoa > Chordata > Actinopteri > Salmoniformes > Salmonidae > Salvelinus > Salvelinus alpinus. Next base: position 10,733,672 of record NC_092118.1, read on the forward strand.
TATGCCTCTCCCGAGTCCACACGGGAGTTGCAGTGATGGGACAAGACTGTAACTAACAATTGGATATCACGAAATTGGGGAGAAAAAGGGGTAAAAAGTAAAACACTGATCCAGTAGAGGTTAACCGATCATCAAGCCCATCCCCAACACCCAAGAGACTAATGAAGGTAACAGCCACTTGCGTTGCCCCTAATGTACAATTGGAAATTGTCATAAAATTGCCATCTCGTAACTTCACCATTTTAATAACGCCTGGGCAGCGAGTAATGCACTTTAGTTTGGAATGTGATTTCATTAGAAAGTCTTGGAAATCACCTTGACTTTGGGCTAGTGTACATGAGACCATCAATGGTTCATGTAGAGCATGAGTAATCAACCTTACAAACTAGTTTTTTTCCCTTTTTTTTCAAACCAAAAATGTACAGGTGCCCTAGCCTGACAAAGACCTCCAGGTCAAAACGTTGCAGAATTAACTGCGGTAGCATTAACCCATCAGAGTCTAAGCTCTTTCTAAGCCAGAGGAGGGGAGGGGGTTCTACTATATGGAATTTAGCTATTTGATTTTTAATTTTAAGACCCCTTGAAGAATCGCAAAAATATATAAACTAATTATTTGATGAAAACATTTTTGGGGTCTTACTTATATTAGCACATACAAAAGCATTGAATACCAGATTCACTACATGGAACAACAGATGGTCCCCACAAATATCAAAAGGAAGTTTGTTCTGAAGTGTCTCTCCTATATCTGAGAGATTTTTTTGAACAGTCTCCATATATGCCTCCATTTATTTGTTCAACTGGTACCGGGGGACCTCACCTTAGCAAAAAAGAATTGTTTGGACGCTACAGACAGAAGTTGGCTGATCTGCGGTACCAACTTCAGATGAGTTTCCTGACAGTTCTCCTGATGTAAAACGGAGAACAGTATGATGTTCGTGAGAGTCTCATCTTTCCATAGAGGGGTCACAATAGTTTGTAGGCCAAGCCGTTCGAATGCTACAGACAATTTTGTGAGAAGACCAATTTTCAGGATGTCTCATGGTCTGACAAACACAGCTCTAGCTCTGTTACCCTTCACCACAGATGCGGAAGTGCGACATAAGCGGATGCGGTGAATCGAGACACATCCAATGCAAAAAAAAAACTGGTACCTCTAGCTTAAACTGATGGATTTTTATGGGGATTTTTATATTATGCTAATTAGATTTTCACTGGGTGTATCAGTGTGTGGGTATCTATCTTTTTTTCTGACTTTCTTTCAGATTTTACACACATAAACCTTGATGATGACAGAAATGCTGTGACATATCTTAGTTTGCCTACTGGAGGTCTTTGACATGCCTGTTAACCTATCTACTTTCAAGACAGCTTTTTTTGAGGGAATTATTCATTACTGTAAGAACCATTAGCTTTTGATGAATAGCACCTTTTTAGATGTTGTGATTAATTTATGATCAAATCCCCAAGGCTTTGGTGGAGCACTTTGTGCAGATAATCACTTATTTTTAGACAGCTCAGGGCAGGCTTTTTTTAACTTCACATGGAAAGAATTAAGACATTCACGCTGTCAGCTGCTGTTTTACAATCCTTCAAATGTGCACTCCTAAACCTTCTCTTTATTTGCAGTCTGGTTGGTTCTGAGACTTGTCCGGGTCTTTGAGGAGACGGACATACACAAGTATTGTGATGAAGCAGTGCATGTGGCATGTCCACTGAAATTACTGGCCTTGACATGATCCACTTCAATGGAAATGACGCATTGATGAATTTCAACTGTTGCAGTCATTTCTTTCAGCTTCTACTTCTCTCTGATTTACCATGTGTTTGTAGAATTATCCATCCCACGCTCTCGTTCTCTCTCTGTCTCAGCGGAGACAATTAAAGTGTGACAGCCCTTCATTTAAGAAGTGCTGTTTTACCTTGTAGGGATGAACACGGGTATTCTAATTATCGGCGGACGACACCAGGCTTCCTCCCTGTTTTAGTTCTTCTCCAATGCGACCTGATGTACCTGACAGCCGAGAAACACCAGACCTAAAATTACAGGGATTAATGTTTCCAAGACTAAACACTTCAAATAGGCCTCTGATGTGAGTGCCATGCAGGGAAGCAGCCATGCAGAAGACAAAAATCCACTTACACTCCTTTCTCTCCCATTATCCACTCCTTAAACCCCTGCATCTGCATGTTCCAGGAAGCCTGCTTGATGAATACATTCTTACTGTTTCAAGTTAACACAATTTTCAGCGTATGCAATGGATGTGGTGTGCAATGCAATCCAATGGGAATTCAGACATGTCAGCTCCTTTCCTTACTTGTCTACACTCTTAGAGAAAAGGTGCTATCTGGAACCAAAAGGGTCCTTAGGCTGTCCCCAAAGGTGAGCCCTTTGAAGAACCCTTTTGGTTCCATGCAGAACTCTTTCCACAGAGGGTTCTACATGGAACACAAAAGGGTTCTACCTGGAACCAAACGGGTTCTACCTAGAAATGTACTGATTTGTAACACTGACCTCCCTGAGATCTATCATAACGCTTTGCCTGTGGGCTCTGTGTTTGAATGGACTTCTTATCTCTATGAATTATAATGGCTATTTCAGACTCATTTACCTTAAAATGGATCAGGGAGATCCAGAGTGACCACCTGTTGGACTTCAGAAGCCGACCTCAAGTAAATCCACTGAAATGAGGGATAAAACATGATGATTATTGGGCCTGCTCCCAGGGAGATACTGCAGTTAATGAACTTGAAAGCTTGAAAGGCTCGAAAAAATGGCCAAGGATTTGCAACATTCACAGCAATTCTGCAAGCAGATAACGTACAGTGGCAAGAAAAAGTATGTGGACCCTTTGGAATTACCTGTACTTCTGTATAAATTGGTCATCAAATTTGATCTGATCTTCATCTAAGTCACAACAATAGACAAACACAGTCTGCTTCAACTAATAACACACAAACAATTATACGGTTTTGTCTTTATTGAACACACTGTGTAAACATTCACAGTGCAGGGTGGGAAAAGTATTTGAAACCCTGGATTTAATAACTGGTTGGCCCTCCTTAGGCAGCAATAACCTCAACCAAACATTTTCTGTAGTTGTGGATCAGACCTGCACAACGGTCAGGAGGAATTTCGGACCATTCCTCTTTACAAAACTGTTTCAGTTCAGCAATATTCTTGGGATGTCTGGTGTGAACCTCTCTCTTGAGGTCATGCCACAGCATCTCAATCGGGTTGAGGTCAGGACTCTGACTGGGCCACTCCAGAAGGCGTATTTTCTTCTGTTGAAGCCATTTTGTTGTTGATTTACTTCTGTGTTTTGGGTTGTTGTCCTGTTGCATGACCCAACTTCTGTTGAGCTTCAATTGGCGGACAGATAGCCTTACATTCTCCTGCAAAATGTCTTGATAAACTTGGGAATATATTTTTCCGTCGATGATATCAAGCTGTCCAGGCACTGAGGCAGCAAATCAGCCCCAAACCATGATGCTCCCTTCACCATGCTTTACAGTTGGGATGAGGTTTTGATGTTGGTGTGCTATGCCTTTTTTTCTCCACACATAGTGTTGTGTGTTCCTTCCAAACAACTGAACTTTAGTTTCATCTGTCCTCAGAATATTTTGCCAGTAGCGCTGTGGAACATCCAGATGTTCTTTTGCGAACTTCAGACATGCAGAATTTTTTGGGGGGACAGCAGTGGCTTCTTCCTTGGTGTCTTCCCATGAACACCATTCTTGTTTAGTGTTCTATGTATCGTAGACTCATCAACAGAGTCTTTAGCTGACACTCTAGGATTTTTCTTAACCTCATTGAGCATTCTGCACTGTGCTCTTGCAGTCATCTTTGCAGGCCGGCCACTCCTAGGGAGAGTAGCAACAGTGCTGAACTTTATCCATTTATAGACAATTCGTCTTACCGTGGACTGATGAACATAAAGGATTTTAGAGATACTTTTGTAACCCTTTCCAGCTTTATGCAAGTCAACAATTCTTAATCTTGGGTCTTCTGAGATCTCTTTTCTAAGAGGCATGGTTCACATCAGGGAATGCCTCTTGTGAATAGCACACTCAAATTTCCTTTGAACCAAAAGATCTTGAATGTGTACATTGAAATCCAAGTAAGGCAGATCAATGAGAAAGAGTTTGTTTGAGGTCAGCGTTTCTCTGACATTTTAGCACAGCATTTTTGTCTTTGGTGGAAGAAAGCCAAACCCTTTTGTTCTCAACAATCATAAAGTAAGAGGCCTCCCGGGTGGCGCAGTGGGCTAGGGCACTGCATCGCAGCGCTAGCTGTGCCACCAGAGACTCTGGGTTCGCTCCCAGGCTCTGTCGCCCGGCCGCGACCCGGAGGCCCGTGGGGTGACACACAATTGGCCTAGCGTCGTCCGGGTTAGGGAGGGTTTGGCCGGAAGGGATATTCTTGTCTCATCGTGCACCAACGACTCCTGTGGCGGGCTGGGCGCAGTGTGCGCAACCAAGGTAGCTAGGTACACGGTGTTTCCTCCGACATATTGGTGCGGCTGTCTTCCGGGTTGGAGGCGGAGGAAGAGTAAGCCAAATTACCATGGTTCCCTCTTCCCTCATCCAGACTTTCCACATTGTCCAAGGTTATCTCTCCCATCGATTCTTATCATCTACTTGTCAATTGATCTATTACCGCTGCACCCCATCTGCTTAATGCTATGTTGATTAATTATTGTCACCCAGAGTGGGGAATGTGAGGATTAGAGGAAGGGTGACAGCAAGAAGAGTTATCTCTGTTTTTCAATGTCTTAGCACATTGAGTAATCACAATTTCTGATTCAACCAAAAGGTGTTTGAGTGCCACAACCCAGTAGACATGGATCTTGTTTACTGTAGGTGACGACCAAACAGTTTAACCATCAACGAATATCACAATATAGGCCATGCACACAAAAACAACTACAGTGACTTGTAAAATCCTCTCAGGTTAATGTATCTCATTTGTTTGTGCTTAGAACATCACATGACTCCAACAACATGTGACCTGGCAGGCGTCTACTGAGTGATGATGGAATTTGGCAAGCCAGTTTTCAACTTCCACCGAACAGCTTTCATGCATACATTGTTTTCGTCTTTGTTTAAAAAATATATATTTCTCATACCATTCAATATCATTCTGAGGCATCAGATAATTAGTGAGATGGAAATGAAATTCCCAAATCCAATTTGCATTACCATGACAAGCTTCATTGATACTATGATATGCTTTATTCCCTGGTAGGGGAGAGAAGCTCTTCTACTTCCTGTACAGTTTTTATCCCCTGTTGCTCTTCGTCCTGCATTTACATTTTCTAATTTATTTTCCATTGTCACTTGGGTTGCAGTTCGAAGTTTTGTCAGAAGGTTAGTCTTTTGACAGTTCTATCAGTCAGCTTTTCTGATGCATATTTGTTTTGGTAGGGAAATACCCTGTGGATGTGAATGAATCAACATTGGATTAATGTTGCTGAACATCTTTTCAGCTGCTGATGCCTGGAGAAGGCATTTCTTCGTGTAAGCAATATGGTTTTATTTGTGCAGGCAGGTGATTTAAAACTATTAATCAAGAACGCATTGAAGTTCTTACTTATCAAGTTTATTTTATATAGCCCTTCGTACATCAGCTAATATCTCGAAGTGCTGTACAGAAACCCAGCCTAAAACCCCAAACAGCAAGCAATGCAGGTGTAGAAGCACGGTGGCTGGGAAAAACTCCCTAGAAAGGCCAAAACCTAGGAAGAAACCTAGAGAGGAACCAGGCTATGAGGGGTGGCCAGTCCTCTTCTGGCTGTGCCGGGTGGAGATTGTCATTATTCATTCCACAATTTAGAAAATAGGTTTTGTAAATAGACAATCTGACATTTTGGAATAATTTGCCTCGGTGTAACAAAATACTAAGTGTTTTCCTCTATTTCAAACTTTAGTAAAACCTGATATGGTTTAGAGTGCAAATAGAGTGCAAGCAAACCTAGATGCTTATTTTGCCATGTATTTAATCCTTAATAGTCAATTGATGCACTCGTGCATCAATCAAATTGACATAATACAAAAATCCCCATCAAAATCTGTCTGTTTAAGCTATTGATATCTGTTTCTTTGTATGGGCTGTGTCTCAATCCACCACATCCACCTACAAAATGTCGGCCTTCTGCAGAAAGTGGCAGAGCTACAGCGTTGTTTGTCAGACAATATGTCTTCTCATGAAAACGTCTGTAGCGTTCCGAACGGTTTACAAACCGATATGACCACTCTATAGAAAGATGTAACCCTCACGAACACGATGGTGTTCTCCATTTTGCTCTACGATCCCCACAAGTGTCATGGCACTCGTCTTACGTTGGTACCGTCGATGTGCCAACTTCTGTCTGTAGTGTCTGAACCGTTTGCGCTACAAACTCATATGACTCCCCTATGGAAAGGGGAGACTCTCTTGAATCACAATGGTTTTTTCCATTTTTCTTCACGACCCCCACAACTGTACTCATCTGTAGGTAACTCGGTACTGTTTAAAAAAATGTATGGAAGTAGTTTTGAGCCCCCCAAAAAATATATATACACTGAGTATACCCCTCTCCCCCCTCAGAACAGACTCAATTCATCAGGGGATGAACTCTACAAGGTGTTGAAAGTGCTCCACATGCTGGCTCATGTTGACTCCAATGGTTCCCGTAGTTGTGTCAAGTTGTTTTGTATACTCAGTGTATTTCCTGAGCATTCTTATATCTTCTAGATATAGGATAGACACTTCTTAACCTTATTCCGTATGATCTTTTTTTTATGGGTTTCTATGAGCTATAGTAGGAAACGCCAAATTCAATATTTTATCAAATGTTGTTATTTTTTATATATATACCTACAGGGGTCCAACAATTCTAAATCAAATAGCTAAATGTTCCACAGTATGACCATCTTAAAACAATTCCATATGTTAGCTTAGTATAACCCCCCAACCCCCAAAGGCTTAGACTTTTAGGGGTTAACTGTGATACCAGTAAGTAAATCAAGGCCAGGTTAACAATGGAAAAAAGCCTGAATGGATTCAGACTACCACATGGTAAGCCAAAGGCTGGAGAACATTTCAGTCTTAAGGTCTGTGAGAGAAATACATTGTTCTCCAGTTCACTGTGCATTGTCACTCAGTCACACAGAAAGGGTTTAAACATAGAAATCTCCAACATCGGCCCACTAACAACCTTGTTGAAAAGAGAGGAGGGCATCATGCAGTGAGTCTAGCTTTTTCACACATTAATGCTGAGCCTAGAAAGAGAGAGGAAACATTAGGACTTCAGCAGTGAATATTCCACAGATATTTTGCTGAACGCAGACACAATCTTTCTTCTGATGTAGTGATGGCTCTGATAAACGACCCATGTGAAAACCTGGAATGATAACAAATCCAGAAATACCCTCCCTCTTGGCCTTGCAGATCTGGTATCATCATGTAGACCTTTGGGTTCTATATGTTCCTTTAAAGAATGAGTTAATGGAGACAGATTACTTCAGGATCTCAACTCTGGCCAATGTTTTATTTATGCATCTGAGGAAGGCATTGCCTTTACCTCTCAGCTAATTACAGTATTTATCTCTCTGTTCTATGTTCAACCCTCATTGAACCATGCAAAGGCTCAAATGATGATTAATGGAATTAATTACAGTATCATTTGGGGTATATAAGGTGTTTTTATTTGTGTGTATATGCTTTTTATCAAGCATGGCAGCACTTATTTATTATTAGGTTGGTATGGGTTATGTATCAATTGACTCAATTGATTTATTCTGTGTTTGAACAAAATATAATACTCAACCATATAATTACAGGGGTGTAGTGAGAACTGAAAGATCTGGGGTGATTGTTGACATAGGTAGGGCTTTAGGACAACTGAATGATGAATCGGAGCAATGTTCATTGTCGTTTTTCCCAAAGCACCTCGTAAAACAAACATTCACTAATTGTTAGAGCGGAGAGTTTGAATCATGAAATAATTCATAGGCTGTTATCCCGGCTCTTGGAACAGTTTTCTGTATCTAACTTTTTACATTTCTTCTTTCATTGGCAACCCCAGTGGCAACCCCTCATCATATACAGTTAAAGAATTGAAGTTTCAGCCAGTGTAGAGATTATGATCCATCCAGCACTGTCATTGAGACCTACTTTAATGGAAACCATCTCAAAACCAGCTCCATTCAGGAATATTTTAAATGTTGAACAGGGACCGACAAGCAATTTCACTTCTGCATGTGGCTTGCGAGTGTTAAATTACTTAGCCTTGACTTAGACAGGTCAAATATCCATTGAAGTATTTTCTTATTACATCGACAAAGAATGTTGTGTTGCAGACACCAGGTCAGTTTCTAATGCTCATGGCCATGTTGTATAAGACTTTTCAATTCAAATGCAGCAGTTGTAATTACTTGCATTAGTTGCTGTTGGAACTTGTAATTATTGTCGTAATTACTGTTACAGCTACAATGGGCTTTACTGTAAGCTACACATTGATGTCACTGAGACAAAATATGTATGTGATGAATTGATGACACCTTTCTGACTGAAAGGTGAATGCCTTTTGGAGTAATTAGACAATGAGCAAATCACAACAGCTATGAACATCAAATACCCAATGGGAAGTTCTTTTAATAAACTGATAATCCAGTGGGTTATACAGTATGCATTTTTCCTTGTTGCTGCATTATTGACTGAAGAACGGGATGCAGGCCAGTCTTTACACCTCACCCAAACCACTAAGCCATGTTGAATTTCACCTTTGAGCTGGTGGCATGGTCGCACAAGCATATGGATGCACTCTTCTTCTTCTATCCAAGAACTCGCTCCTCTCTCCTCACCCAAATGTGCTTATTTCCTGTAGAAAAAGAGAATGTAGGGGCAAGGGAATTTTTAGAGAGAGGAAAGGATTTCTGGCTTTCCCAGTGGTACCGCGGCAAACACTTCCCCTGCAAGCTCTCTCCTGCTTGTCATATATGGTTTCAGAGAGCTAACCTTGCTTTGCGCTCCAAGGGAGCTTCAGGCAAGTGTCACTTTAAGTTACATGGGCTGCGAAATACCAGGAGCCAAGCTAACGTTCACTGATCTATAAGAAATCAAGTCAAGTGCCGGTGTCTTCCACCGTCCTCGTAATCCTTAGGATTGGAGAGTCGACCCTGTGATTGAGGCAGTCCAGAAACATTTCCATAATGAGCAAGCCACCATTTGAACCATCTGGTTCAGGCAGAGTGACACAGAAACAAAAACTGTATATTGACAATGAACCACAGAGCCTTGATGGACCTGGCTTTGATAAGGAAAAGGGCCTGCTAGTATAGATGCAATGGAAAAACAACCATTCCTTTCAAATAAAAATATGCGTCTATGCCTCTGTTTGCTCTTTGCCCATGCAATGAAAGGACAGTAACCTGTTTCAGAGTCCTTTAGATTGCATTATTTACTAGGCATATATTGCTTGGTGGAGTTACTGGTACCTGAGTCCGTGAGCTACACCTAGTGGCAAAGGTCTCGACTGGACAGATTATGAGAAGACATTAATGTGATGGCCAGTCTGGACTGAAGGACATGGTACAATTATCCTGTTTGTGATCAAATAAGTTGTGTGTTGCAGCACACGTAGTTGGGGAGGAATGAAGACAAAATACATCATATGCAAGTTCATAAACACAGAGAACACATCTGAAGAATGAGGGCACATTGGTAGTGGAGAAGTGTTATAAGTAAGAAGCCCGAACAAGGTTTATGTGGACAATGCATGTCATGTAAACAAGTACGGCTGTCACTGTATCTAAGAGACAGTGTCTGCGTGCACCTCTACATGTTAATATCTTCTATTCCGGAGTGTCAAGTCTTGTCCAAATTCATCAGTGTGATATCTGCATGTGGCTTTGGTCGTGGTGCATCGTCAGAGAGAGCAGCGTGCTGTAATAACTCCTCAGGATCAGAGGATCAGGTCACAGGTGTGCACTGCACACATGAAAAGGCCCAGCCATCATTAGCACAGGAGGTTCAACCCTGTGGGTAAAAGGCTCTCCCCTCACACCCCAAATGAGTGTCAATCAATGGCAGCATTAGGCGGAGGTGTGAAAACACTCACTGTGTTTGTGTGATTGAGAAAGGGGAATTCAGAAATAAGGTACAGGACTAGAGAGAGGGAAAATGACGTCCTTTCATCATCCGATTTTATGACATTTAACATTTTCAGAAATGACACCATGCTACTGTAGCAATCGACAGAAGAAACAAATTGTGAACAAGTAACACGTGGGTGATGAATGATTGCTTCTCAATTACATTTGATTCTTTCATTTTACTTCTCAAAACACCTTTGATCTGTATTTTATATCCGAGTTGGGCATGATTACCTTTTCATCTATATGTATGATGGTGGTGGTTGTGCTGTGGAGGTAAGGGATCAAATATTTTTTGTGCCAAAGAATTGCCTACCCTCAAATCAATGGCTGGTCTATTGAAACCTGGCTGGCAGCCATTAAGTCAGGCTACACAGTGCTGGGCTCTAAATGATGGAGGGTGAGGTGGCTCGATTGATTTCCATGGAAAATGTCACTTCAGAGCTGGAAACGTCTAGGTGAGTTCTCTGTTTTGAAGAACCAAAGTTTGCATAAAGGCATGATAAGAGTCAGGGTGTATGGTCATACAGATTACACCAAGAGCAGTCTAGACACTCAAAAAACGTTCACAGCAGTGAATGACATCAAGCTATTAAATTACAATAATCTCATAATGTATTTGATCCAGTTTGCTATAGCAGGAAATAAATCCTGCAGCAACAGGAAATGTGAATTATTATGTGGATTATAATTAATGACATTTTTTTTAAGGAAATGTATTTAAACCTCAAATATACTACACGTTTCACATGTAGTTCTCATGCAACAGGGTGATCAAATTAAGATCCTACATCTGTAGGAATCGGTTAATGTCTGTAGCGTAATATTAAAGGATGCAACACTGAACAAAAATATAAATGCAACATGTAAAATGTTGGTCCAATGTTTATTGAGTTGAAATAAAATATCCCAGCAATTTTCCCTATGCACAAAACGTTTATTTCTCTCAAATAGTGTGCACAAATTAGTTTACATCTCTTTTATTGAGCCTTTTATACTTTGTCAAGATAATTCTTCCACCTGACAGGTGTGAAATATCAAGAAGCTGATTAAACAGCATGATCATTACACAGGTGCACCGACAGAGATGGTCACCTTGCTTCAGGTCCATAAGAAACTATGCAGTAATTAACTTTTTATGTATTATTTCTTACATTGTTAGCCCAGAAAATCTCAAGTGTTATTACATACAGCAGGAAAGAACTACTGGATATAAAAGCGACGCCAACTTACCAACATTACGACCAGGAATACGACTTTCCCGAAGCAGAGCCTTTGTTCGGACCTTCACCCTGGACATGGGATCTTATCCCAGAGGCTGACCCAAAACAACGTGGTCGCCCCAGGAGAGGCAGACGGAGCGGCCTACTGGTCAGACTTAGAAGGTGAGCACACCATCCACCGCTTCTGAGCATATTACTCGCCAATGTCCAATCTCTAGACAACAAGGTGGAAGACATTAGGGCACGAGTTGCCTTTAAGAGAGACATTAGAGATTGTAACATTCTCTGTTTCACGGAATCATGGCTCACTCGGGATATGTTGTCAGGGTCGTTACAGCCACCCGGTTTCTTCACGCATCGCGCCGACAGAAACAAACATCTCTCTGGTAAGAAGAAGGGCGGGGGTGTATGCCTAATGATTAACGACTCATGGTGTAATCATAACAACATACAAGAACTCAAGTCCTTTTGTTCACCTGACCTAGAATTCCTTACAATCAAATGCCGACTGCAGTATCTACCAAGAGACTACGCTTTGATTATAGTCACAGCCGTGTATATGCCCCACAAGCAGATACCTCGACGGCCCTGAAAGAACTTCACTGGACCCTATGTAAACTGGAAACCATATATCCTGAGGCGGCATTTATTGTAGCTGCGGATTTTAACAAAGCTAATCTGAGAATAAGGCTTCCTAAATTCTATCAGCATATCGAATGCGTGACACGAGCCGGTAGCATTCTGGACCATTGCTACTCTAACTTCCGCGATGCATACAAAGCCCTCCCCCAGCCTCCCTTCGGCAAATCTGACCATGACTCCATTTTGTTGTCCCAGCCTACAGACAGAAACTAAAACAGGAAATGTCCATGCTTAGGTCTATCCAATGCTGATCTGACCAATTGGATTCCATGCTTCAAGATTGCAACGATCACGTGGACTAGGATATGTTCCGGGTAGCTTCAGACAACAACATTGACGTATACGCTGACTCAGTGAGCGAGTTTATTAGCAAGTGCATCGGTGAAGTTGCACACACTGTGACTATTACAACCTTCCCTAACCAAAAATAGTGGATTGATGGCAGCATTCGCGCAAAACTGAAAGCGTGAACCACCGCTTTTAGTCATGGCTAGTTCACTGGAAACATGACCGAATACAAACAGTGTAGCTCTTCCCTCCGCAAAGCAATCAAACAAGCAAAGCGTTAGTATAGAGACAAAGTAGAGTTGCAATTCAACGGCTCAAACACGAGACGTATGTGGCAGGGTCTACAGTCAATCACGGATTACATAAATAAAACCAGCCCCGTTGCTGACATCGACGTCTTGCTCCAAGACAAATTAAACAACTTCTTTGCTCCCTTTGAGGACAATACAGTGCCACTGACAGGGCCCGCTATCAAAGCCTGTGGGCTCTCCTTCACCGTGGCCAACGTGAGTAAAACATTTAAACGTGTTAACCCTCGCAAGGCTGCCGGCCCAGACAGTATCCCTAGCCGCGTCCTCAGAGCATGCGTAGACCAGCTGGCTGGTGTGTTTACGGACATATTCTATCAATCCCTATCCCAGTCTGCTGTGTCCACATGCTTCAAGATGGCCACCATTGTTCCTGTTCCCAAGAAAGCTAAGGTAACTGAACTAAATGACTATCGCCCCATAGCATTCACTTCTGTCATCATGAAGTGCTTTGAGAGACTAGTCAAGGATCATATCACCTCCACCCTACCTGATACCGTAGACCCACTCCAATTTGTTTACCGCCCCAATAGGTCCACAGACGACGCAATCGCAATCACACTGCACACTGCCCTATCCCATCTGGGCAAGAGGAATGCCTATGTAAGAATGCTCAGCTCAGCATTCAACACCATAGTACCCTCCAAACTCGTCACTAAGCTTGAGATCCTGGGTCTTGACCCCGCCCTGTGCAACTGGGTCCTGGACTTTCTGACAAGCCACCCACAGGTGGTGAGGGTAGGTAACAACATCTCCAACCCGCTGAGCCTCAACACTGGGGCCCCACAAGGGTGCGTTCTCAGCCCTCTCCTGTACTCCCTGTTCACCTATGACTGTGTGGCCATACACGCCTCCAACTCAATCATCAAGTTTGCAGACGACACTACAGTGGTAGGCTTGATTACCAACAACGACGAGACGGACTACAGGGAGGAGGTGAGGGCCCTCGGAGTGTGGTGTCAGGAAAACAACCTCTCACTAAATGTCAACAAAACACAGGTGATGGATTGTGGACTTCAGGAAACAGCAGAGGGAGCATCCCCCCATCCATGTCGGCGGGTCAGTAGTGGAGAAGGTGGAAAGTTTTAAGTTCCTTGGCATACACATCACGGACAAACTGAAATGGTCCACCCACACAGACAGTGTGGTGAAGAAGGCGCAACAGCGCCTCTTCAACCTCAGGAGGCTGAAGAAATTTGGCTTGTCACCTAAGACACTCACAAACCTTTAGAGATGCTCAACCGTGAGCATTCTGTCGGGCTGTATCACCGCCTGGTATGGCAACTACTCCGCCCACAACCGTAAGGCTCTCCAGAGGGTAGTGTGGTCTGCACAACGCATCACCGGGGGCAAACTACCTGCCTTCCAGGACACCTACACCACCCAATGTCACAGGAAGGCCAAAAAGATAATCAAGGTCAACAACCACCCGAGCCACTGCCTGTTCACCCCGCTATCATCCAGAAGGCAAGATCAGTACAGGTGCATTAAAGCTGTGAACGAGAGACCAAAAAACTGATTCTATCTCAAGGCCATCAGACTGTTAAATAGCCATCACTAACACAGAGTGGCTGCTGCCAACGTACAGACTCACATCTCTGGCCACTTTAATACGTTTAATACATTGATTTAAAAGTCACTTTAAATAACGACACTTTAATAATGTCTACATATCCTACATTACTCATCTCATATGTATACACTGTATTCTATACCATCTACTGCATCTTGCCTATGCCGCACGGCCATCGCTCATCCATATATTTATATGTACATATTCTTATTCATCCCTTTACATTTGTGTGTATAAGGTAGTCGTTGTGAATTTGTTAGTTTACTTGTAAGTTATTACTGCATTGTCGGAACTAGAAGCACAAGCATTTCGCTACACTCGCAATAACATCTGCTAACCATGTGTATGTGACCAATAAAATCTTATTTGATTTGATAAAAGGCCACTCTAAAATGTGTAGTTTTGTCACACAACACAATGCCACAGATGTTTCGAGTTTTGCGGGAGCGTACAATTGTCATGATGGCTTCAGGAATGTCAACCAGAGCTGTTGCCAGAGAATAACATTTTCATTTGTCTACCATAAGCCGCCTCCAATGTCGTATTAGAGACCACGTGTAACCACGCCAGCCCAGGAACACAACATCCGGCCGGTTCACCTAAAGGATCATCTAGAGGGGGAGTGGGTGTAAGGGGTGCTGAGCAGTATTTCTGTCTGTAATAAAGCTCTTTTGTTGGTAAAAACTAATTCTGAGTGGCTGGGCCTGGGTACCCAGTGGGGGGGCCTGGCTCCCAAGTGGGTGGGCCTATGCACATTAATGGTGACCCTAGAAAGAGAGAGGAAACATTAGGACTTCAGCAGTGAATATTCAACAGATTTTTGGCTGAACGCAGACACAATCTTTCTTCTTATGTAATGACCCATGTGACAACCTGGAATGATTAAAAAAATCACGCCCAGTCATGTGAAATACATAGATTAGGGCCTAATGAATTCATTTAAATTGACTTTTTTCCTTTTATGAACTGTGACTCAACAAAATCTTTGAAATAGTTGCAAGTTGCGTTCATATTTTTGTTCAGTATACAATAAACCTTGGGCTTCACATGGATAGATTCTATCACGTTTCAAGGTAAGACCCAGATGCAGACAATGTGGAATTAACAACAGTTTGTTAATCCAACTGGGGCAGGCAAATGACAGGTCAAGGACAGGCAGGGGTCAGTAATCCAGATAGGTGGGGCAAAGGTACAGGACGGCAGGCAGGCTCAGGTTCAGGGCAGACAGAAACGGTCAAAACCAGGACAACAGGAACACTCGAGAGACAGGAATCAAGGGAAAACCACTGGTAGGCTTGACGAAACAAACCGAACTGTCAACAGACAAAACAGAGAACACAGGTATAAATACACAGGGGATAATGGGGAAGATGGGCGACACCTGGAGGGGGGTGGAGACAATCACAAAGACAGGTGAAACAGATCAGGGTGTGCCTGATTCATGATGACATCAATGCATTGGATATTGGATAGTTCCAGAGCAACTACAATGTCACATAAGGCACCGGTGGCTTAATTAATACATGTTTTTAATTAAATCAGTGAGGGCTCCAACTATCCACAGATGATTGTTTTCTATAATTATGTAATTAGGTCTGGTGGTTGAGAACACCTGGTAATAAGAGGGAGAATGTTGTCAGTGGAGCACTGGAGTGGAGGAAAACAACATAAATGGACACACATTACACTGGCTCTATCGATGTATGCTTCTAACTCATTCTGAAGGCCTTTTGAAGTATAGTCCTATTAAAATTGCCCCATTACAAAATCAGCTGAGAAAAGGCTTTTAGGTGATCAGCATCATGCTGTCAGTTCAGTGAGTGTTAGTCTGAGGCTGTAAGCTGTACTAACATACAAACTGGGCAATATGGGCCTCCTTCTCACTGGCAGATTGTTTCAGTAGGCACAAGACCAATTGGCCAAAGACACGCTGTTTAATTTTTCACCACACTGCAAAATCGCAGAGTATTAAAATGCATAGAAAGATTGAAGTCATTAATAACAAATGGTAAGCTACAGTCGATCCCCCCACTACACACACACACACTACAGACACATACTGTACATACGCTTTTTTCATCCACAAGTTTTAACTGGTAATTTATGTTAATATACCAGAAATATAACTGATGCCGCATCAGTGATGCATAATTATGCTTTGTGATTCAGCCATCATTTGTAATAAAGCAAATCATAAAAATCATTATTAATCATTATGACTTGTGCAGACCATGAATGAGGAAGTACATTGTACATTCACTGAGTGTACAAAACATTACGAACACCTGCTTTTTCCATGACATAGACTGACCGAGTGAATCCAGGTGATTGCTATGATCCCTTATTAATGTCACTTGTTACATCCACTTCAGTCAGTGTAGATGAAGGGGAGAAGACAGGTTTAAGAAGGATTCTTAAGCCTTGAGACAATTGAGACATGGATTGTGTATGTGTGCCATTCAGAGGGTGAATGGCAAAAGACAAAAGATTTAAGTGCCTTTAAACGGGATATGGCAATATGTGCCAGGAGCACCAGTTTTAGTGGGTCAAGAACTGCAACGTTGCTGGGCTTTTCACGCTTAACAATTGCCCATGTATATCAAGAATGGTCCACCACCCAAATGACATTCAGCCGACTTGACACAACTGTGGGAAGCATGGGAGTCGACATGGGCCAGCATCCCTGTGGAACGCTTTCGACACCTTGTAGAGTCCACGCCTGATGAATTGAGGCTGTTCTGAGGGCCAAAGGGAGTGCAACTCAATATTAGGAAGGCTTTAATTCTAACGCCTTTGTCTGACACCTAGCAATACCTAAAGGATAGGTGAGCTACTATGGATAGTGCAGCTTGTCATAGGTTTGCAATGTGTCCAACAACACCAGCATAGCTTCACATGAAGATGGGTAACAGAACAGACATGATTTGTTGGAAGCCAGAGCTATTGTTTTTCAAGAAGTTCCACATAGTTATTTTTGGAGGCTTTAATTTATGCTAAGCCCTTAGTTGCCCCTCCGAGGGCGCTGTGACATAATGCTATAAGTCACCATAGACACTGACAATAGCTACGGGGGACCGGCCAGCTCCATTTTTGAAGACTGTTGAATCATTTGGAAAAAGATGTCACTTATTTGCCATTAAGTGCTTTGCTGTTATTAGCCTGGGGCAATGGCTGGCCAAGACAAATAACCCTCTTGTGCTGTTAGCAGAATTCATGCCAGGTTAAACAACGAAACATGAGAAACACTGCACAATGTTTTTAACATTGCTCCAATTTCGCTGTCACACAAAATGGCTTTCAAAGACGGGTACATTTTATTACTGCGAACACATTGTCACCAATGCACACTAAAGTCAATATGTCATGTAAGATGTTAGACCCTTCAGATGTCATGAAAGATGATCTGTATTATTGGAAGTTTCGAAGGGCATTAGAGAACGTGACCTAACCAGTTAGAGGGAAAACGGTGAAAATAGAATTAGCTGGTCTCTTGCTTTAAATATATAATGTCTACAATATGGCTGGAAGATTATCAGAGGTTAAAAACAAAGGCCAGAATTTAAGCATCGTGTTTAGTATTTCAAAGGGCACAAAAACTAAACCATCCATATCTGTAACTGCTATTAATGAACGTCTGTCTACAAACCTGTTGTTTTGGCAAGATCTCCACACCTTTACTCATTGCAGATTGGCGGATAGAAAATGTCTTCCTAGAAGTCCTACAGGTACAGTATAATGGTCTTATCTGACACAGAATGATTACCATTGGTATGATTGTGAATGACCCATAATTACACCACATGCTAGATGAGCATTAGGTCATGGACTTTAAGTGAGGCCATGAGCATGGCTCTGAAGTGTATTAATGGGATATATTTGGTATTTTGCCCTGGCACAGTGATGACAGATTCTAGGGTAATTAGGCTACTGACTGATGGGGAGGGAAAGAGTGATGATGAAAAGAGTCTGTTACTCATTCTATTACACTATAGTACAACTTGCAAAACAGAAACAATAAGATATGTAATTGTATATGCCCTATACATTGTAATGGTTGAGTAAACTATACTAAATATAATCACATCACCAAATAACTGATTAGGGTAGCACCATTGTAGGGTAGCACCATTGTGTAGCCGGAGGACAGCTAGCTTCCGACCTCAGTACAAAACCTAGGAGGCTCATGGTTCTCACCCCCTTCCATAGACTTACACAGTAATTATGACAACTTCCGGAGGAATCCTTTGTGTAACGAGTATTACCGAAGGTGGCTTCCCTTCCTGTTCGAGTGGCGCTCGGCGGTCGTCGTCGCCGGTCTACTAGCTGCCACCGATCCCTTTTTCCTTTTCGTTTGGTTTTGACTAATTGATTTCACCTGTTTATTGTTTGGTTGTTAGGGTGGTGCTATTTAAGTTCGTTTAGCCCGTTTCTGTTTGTGCGGGCTTGTCTTTCTGTTTTGTATGAGGTTGTTCGTTTATTTTGGGGTTTTCCACAGTCTGGATTTATTTTCCAGTGTGTACTTTATTCAAGTTGGATTTTTACGCCAATGTTTTTGACGTTACCAGTTGTTCTTCTGGTTGGACATTAAAGAGTGGTTTTTCCCCATATCTTTGCTCTCTGCGCCTGACTCCTCACAATTGTCCTCATTGAACGTAACACTTTGATTGTCCACCCAATCAAAGGATCAGATAATTAATCTAGTACTGAAATAATAAGCTACAGCTAGCTAGCACTGCGGTGTATAAAATGTGGTGAGTAGTTGACTCAAAGAGAGAGAAAGACAATAGTTGAACAGTTTTTAACAAATTAATTTATTCCAAAATGGAGAAGCAAGAGAGTAAGTTAACAGCTTCACTTACTTAGCTAGCAAATGCAGCTATCTAGTTTAGCCTACTGAAACACCCTGCTCAAACAGAGGGATGCTATGTTAGCTAGCTGGCTATGACTTTCCAACACAACACTGGAACTCTTCCAAGTCAAGGTCAGCTTTTGGTATTACTAATTTATTGCCACCGGGGCCCACTGGTGTAATTGCTTACTGACTCTATACTAACGTTACTCCATGATTGTAGCGGGTTTACTAACGCATTAGTTCTATTAGCTATGCTGACTATGATGTTACTTTAGCAAATATGGTGACAACGATGTAGGCTGTGTGTATCGGTTTGGCTTGGTAAGGTTTTTTCGCCTGGTAACATACAGCTGATGTATTATGCACTGAAGTCCACAAGCGAAGGGAAGAGAAGGAAGAGTGAACTCTGTTTATGTCAAGAGTCAGTGTGTAGCAGGTAGTACGGAGTCAGGCACAGGACACAGAACTGAGTAACAACGTACTTTACTCGGAAAATCACAAACAAATTCCATACAGGGAAGAATATTCCAGCTTGACACAACAGAGCGACTACTTAACAAAGAACAAACACGCACAACACCATGTGGGAACCAGATGGTTCAATAGGGAATAAATTATAACGTAATGGAAACCAGGTGTGTACAATCAAGACAAAACAAATGGAAAAATAAACGTAGATCGGTAGCGGCTAGAAAGCCGGTGACGTCGACCGCCGAACGCCGCCCGAACAAGGAGAGGCACCAACTTCGGCGGAAGTCGTGACAGTTTACGTGTGATCAGAGGTGTATTCATTCGGTTTATTCTGTTGAAATGGAACAAACCTGGATTTGCAACTGTTGGACTAACGATTAGACCCTATATGCAGGCAAGAGTGTGCAAGGCGGTATTGAATGTCACTGTCGGTCATTTCAAATGTGTCTCTCGACGTTGTAAACTTTCATTCATAGGCTAGCTTGTAGCAATCTCAGGGTATAGAGAAAATTTGAGTGTCATGCAGTAGCCTAAACCTATCGCTGTTACATTAAACTGGGTGAATGGAATATGAATAATGACAGTCATCCAATATGCTGTAATAGAAATAAAGCCATGCTCATTAAAATCAAATTGTTCTCCCTCATCTTAAACAGCACTGACCGCCACTGACACACACACAATGTTGGACTCTTACTGACATTTCAAGGTCAGTCTCCCACAGCAACATTAAGACTTTTGGCCATCATGTCAGTCATGTCACTCTCAGTGGGACTCTATGGGACATGGATGACATTGCCGTCTCTATGTCGAGCTATGAATCTAATGTTTGGGTTGGCAGACACAGCGTCTAAATACATTTAGAGAATTGTTATTGCTGACAGAATTAGCTTAAAGTTTGTCGTCTGCCTGCATGTGGGTTGTCACGTTCCTGACCTTATTTACTTTGTTTTGTCTTTGTTTAGTTGGTCAGGACGTGAGCTGGGTGGGCATTCTATGTTATGTGTTTCTATGTTGGGTTCATTTTCAATTAGCCTGATATGGTTCTCAATCAGGGGCAGGTGTTTTACGTTTCCTCTGATTAAGAACCATATTAAGGTAGGTTGTTCTCGGTGATTGTTCCTGTGTCAGTGTTTGTGCCACACGGGACTGTTTCGTTCGTTCGTTCGTTCATTCGTGTGTTCCTTCCTGTTCGTGCGTTCTTGTTTTATGTTCTCAAGTTCAGGTCTGTTCACGTCGTTTATTGTTTTGTACTTTGTTTAAGTGTTTTTTCCGTCTTCGTTTAATAAACATTAAGTATGTATTCAAACCACGCTGCATATTGGTCCGATCCTTGCTCATCCTCAGACGAGGAGGAGGACGAGCGTTACAGAATCACCCACCAACCAAGGACCAAGCAGCATGGTAACGGGCAGCAGCGACAGCAGCGGCAGCATACACAGGATTTCTGGACATGGGAGGAACTTCTGGACGGTAAGGGACCCTGGGCACAACCTGGAGAATATCGCCGCCCTCGTGAAGAGCTGGAGGCAGCTAAAGCCGAGAGGCGGTGGTATGAGGAGGCAGCACGGAAGCGAGGCTGGAAGCCTGTGAGTCAGCCCAAAACATTTCTTGGGGGGGGGGGGGGGGGGGGCTACAAGGGAATGTGGCGAAGTCAGGTAGGAGACCTGCGCCAACTCCCCGAGCTTACCGTGGAGAGCGAAAGTACGGGCAGACACCGTGTTATGCGGTAAAGCGCACGGTGTCTCCTGTACGTGTGCTTAGCCCGGTGCGGGTTATTCCACCTCCCCGCACTGGCCGGGCTAGATTGAGCATTGAGCCAGGTGCCATGAAGCCGGCTCAACGCGTCTGGTCTCCAGTGCGTCTCCTTGGGCCGGCATACATGGCACCAGCCTTACGCATGGTGTCCCCGGTTCACCAACACAGCCCAGTGAGGGTTATTCCACCTCCCCGCACTGGTCGGGCTACGGGGAGCATTCAACCAGGTAAGGTTGGGCAGGCTCGGTGCTCAAGGGAGCCAGTACGCCTGCATGGTCCGGTATATCCGGCGCCACCTCCCCGCCCCAGCCCAGTACCACCAGTGCCAACACCACGCACCAGGCTTCCTGTGCGTCTCAAGAGCCCTGTTCCTCCTCCACGCACTAGCCCTGTGGTGCGTGTCTCCAGCCCGGTACCACCAGTTTCGGCACCACGCACCAAGCCTCCTGTGCGTCTCCAGAGCCCTGTGCGCCCTGTTGCTGCTCCCTGCACTAGCCTTGAGGTCCGTGTCTTTAGCCCGGTCCACCAGTTCCAGCACCACGCACCAGGCCTACTGTGCGCCTCAGCCAGAGTCTGCCGTCTGCCAGAGTCTGCCGTCTGCCCAGTGCCGCCTGCACTGCCCGTCTGCCCTGCCCATCTGCCCAGTGCCGCCTGCACTGCCCGTCTGCCCAGTGCCGCCTGCACTGCCCGTCTGCCCAGAGCCGCCTGCGCTGCCCGTCTGCCCAGTGCCGTCTGTGCTATCCGTCTGCCCAGCGCCGTCTGAACTGCCCGTCTGTCCTGAGCCTTCAAAGCTGCCCGTCTGTCCTGAGCCTTCAAAGCTGCCCGTCTGTCCTTAGCCTTCAAAGCCGCCCGTCTGTCCTGAGCCTTCAGAGCCGTCCGTCAGTCAGGAGCCGCTAGAGCCGTCCGTCAGTCAGGAGCCGCTAGAGCCGTCCGCCAGACAGGAGCAGCCAGAGCCGTCCGCCAGACAGGAGCAGCCAGAGCCGCCCGCCAGACAGGAGCAGCCAGAGCCGCCCGCCAGACAGGAGCAGCCAGAGCCGCACGCCAGACAGGAGCAGCCAGAGCCGCCCGCCAGACAGGAGCAGCGAGAGCCGCCCGCCAGACAGGAGCAGCCAGAGCCGCCCGCCAGACAGGGGCAGCCAGAGCCGCCTGCCAGCTATGACCTGCCAGAGCCGTCAGACCTGCCAGTGCCGTCAGCCAGCCATGACCTGCCAGTGCCGTCAGCCAGCCATGACCTGCCAGTGCCGTCAGCCAGCCATGACCTGCCAGTGCCGTCAGCCAGCCTTGACCTGCCAGTGCCGTCAGCCAGCCATGACCTGCCAGTGCCGTCAGCAAGCCATGACCTGCCAGAGCCGTCAGCCAGCCATGACCTGCCAGAGCCGTCAGCCAGCCATGACCTGCCAGAGCCGTCACTCAGTCCGGAGCTGCCCCTCAGTCCGGAGCTGCGCCTCAGTCCGGTGCTGCCCCTCAGTCCGGTGCTGCCCCTTAATACAGTGGGGTTAATATGGTGGGTAGCCATTAGGAGGAGGCCACGGAAGCGGGGATTAACTATGGTGGGGTGGGGACCACGTCCAGAGCCAGAGCCAGAGCCTTGGACAGATGCCCACCCAAACCCTCCCCTATAGGTTCAGGTTTTGCGGCCGGAGTCCACACCTTGGGGGGGTACTGTCACGTTCCTGACCTTATTTCCTTTGTTTTGTCTTTGTTTAGTTGGTCAGGACGTGAGCTGGGTGGGCATTCTATGTTATGTGTTTCTATGTTGGGTTCATTTTCAATTAGCCTGATATGGTTCTCAATCAGGTGCAGGTGTTTTACGTTTCCTCTGATTGAGAACCATATTAAGGTAGGCTGTTCTCACTGTTTGTTTGTGGGTGATTGTTCCTGTGTCAGTGTTTGTGCCACACGGGACTGTTTCGTTCATTCGTGTGTTCCTTCCTGTTCGTGCGTTCTTGTTTTATGTTCTCAAGTTCAGGTCTGTTCACGTCGTTTATTGTTTTGTAGTTTGTTTAAGTGTTTTTTCCGTCTTCGTTTAATAAACATTAAGTATGTATTCAAACCACGCTGCATATTGGTCCGATCCTTGCTCATCCTCAGACGAGGAGGAGGACGAGCGTTACATGGGTTGAATTCCTTCAGTTCTCCTTGTGGTACAGTGTGGGTAGGTGTCACACACACACACACACATGTTCATGCTCAACAATATTTTGTACAGACCAACATCATCAGCAAAGATCATCAACTACTGAAGGTTGGAAGGATTTTGAAAGACTATTGATTAGATTCGGATATAAATTCCTTGTATATTCCTTTCATGGCCTGTTTACAAAAGAAGTAAGACAATTCATTCCTGGGACACCAGGGAAAACCCCGTCGGTAAACACAGTGATGGTAATTACGTCTGGAGAAGCTTGCCTTGATTGGTGTGAGAGGAGCTGTTTGAAAGAGCAGCCGGCACTAATGTAGGTCCACATCTTGCATCTCATATCCCGGCTTTGTGGGATGTAGAGCTGTCCAATCAAACGGATTATGCAGGCAGAAAGAAGGTCCTGCTGGAACGGCATGAAGCAAATCAAATATTGTCATTTTGATAGATGATTTATTGCCGGAACAACTTTCTCTACCACTCTACTATTTATGTCTTCACACCAATTAAACTAGGTGCCTGGATAGAGAAAAGACTAGACAATGTTAAAGTACTGACTGCTGAGGATAAATTAATTAATCTTAAAATGGTACATGTCTGAACAAAAGGAAGTAAAGGCAAGTTTAACAATGGTACAAGGATTATGGCTGACATTTTCATAATCTAATCATTCTGCCTCAGTCATCAATTATGCGGCACACAAGTTGGCTCATATTTCTGTGGTTAGGGTGATTTTATGAACACGTTGGCATTAACATTTTATCTGGTATTTGTTGTTTGTGATCAGATCAGATCTGCAAGACACTGCAGATACACAAGACATTTCATTCTGCCAATGAGCCATCATTTCATGAGTATTATACTTTAATAAATGTGTTATTATTTATTGATGGAAAGCATCCAGGCAATTTGGTTGATAAAAAAATAGAGAACCAGTTCACAATGTAAAACGTTTTGTGCGATAAATCATGTTACTGGTCACTTATTTTATGTACCTGCAGCATGTTTTCCCCTACCAGTGTCAAACTAAGTTATAGGAACGTCACCCAGACTGATGAAAATCTTCTCAAACAATGGCCCTCGTGCCATGCATCTGGATGATAATTATATATATATATCTTTTTTAAAGCAGGGAGAATTAAAAGCAAGGCACTGTGTATCCACGTCAATCGAAAACTGTTCCTCTCCACAACTCCTATGGAAAATCCAATTTTACACACCACAGCTTTTGTGGATTACTTTCTCACCCACCCTATTTTTATAAAGACGTTCTGATTTTATTAACCTGTAAATACAGTGCACTGTCACATGGCATAGAGATCCATCAAAATCAGGCTGAAAAATGTAGCTCCAAATATTATATCACATCAGTGTCTTAGCCTTTCGCTTTCTTTCACTTGTATTTCTCATTGTTCCTCCACATCACTGGTCCATAAAAAAACAAGGCATCATAAGAGTGAAATAACTCAAGCTTATCTTCCTCCTGAGAGACAGTGTTCTTTTGCAGAGTAGAGTAACTCGTTTATGTATATTTTTCTCTCCTCTTGCTCAATCGTTTTCTGGTCTTTAGTACCTCAATGCCATGCTGTCGGTCTCTACGGGTATGTGTCTGGTCACTAGTGGAAAGTCCTACCTTTCTGTCAAGAGTGAATTCAGGGTGATCACTTACTACACGTACAGTGGCATTTGAAAGTATTCACCCCCTTGGCATTTGTCCTATTTTGTTGCCTTACAACCTGGAATTAAAATAGATTTTTGGGGGGTTTGTATCATTTGATTTACACAACTTGCCTATCACTTTGAAGATGCAAAATATTTTTTATTATGAAACAAACAAGAAGACAAAAAACAAAAAGCTGCATAACTATTCACCCCCCCCAACGTCAATACTTTGTAGAGCCACCTTTTGCAGCTGGATATGTCTCTATAAGCTTGGCACATCTAGCCACTGGATTTTTTTTGCCCATTCTTCAAGGCAAAACTGCTCCAGCTGCTTTAGCAGTATGCTTAGGGTCATTGTCCTGCTGGAAGGTGAACCTCCGACCCAGTCTCAAATCTCTGGAAGACTGAAACAGGTTTCCCTCCATAATTTCCCTGTATTTAGAGCCATCCATCATTCCTTCAATTCTGACCAGTTTCCCAGTCCCTGCCGATGAAAAACATCCCCACAGGTGTTGGGTTTGCGCCAGACATAGTGTTTTCCTTGATGGCCAAAAAGCTACATTTTAGTCTCATCTGACCAGAGTACAGTACCTTCTTCCATATCAAATCAAATCAAATGTATTTATATAGCCCTTCTTACATCAGCTGATATCTCAAAGTGCTGTACAGAAACCCAGCCTAAAACCCCAAACAGCAAGCAATGCAGGTGTAGAAGCACGGTGACTAGGAAAAACTCCCTAGAAAGGCCAAAACCTAGGAAGAAACCTAGAGAGGAACCAGGCTATGAGGGGTGGAAAGTCCTCTTCTGGTTGTGCCGGGTGGAGATTATAACAGAACATGGCCAAGATGTTCAAATGTTCATAAATGACCAGCATGGTCAAATAATAATAATCACAGTAGTTGTCGAGGGTGCAGCAAGTCAGCACCTCAGGAGTAAATGTCAGTTGGCTTTTCATAGCCGGTCATTAAGAGTATCTCTACCGCTCCTGCGGTCTCTAGAGAGTTGAAAACAGCAGGTCTGGGACAGGTAGCACGTCCGGTGAACAGGTCAGGGTTCCAGAGCCGCAGGCAGAACAGTTGAAACTGGAGCAGCAGCACGGCCAGGTGGACTGGGGACAGCAAGGAGTCATAATGCCAGGTAGTCCTGAGGCATGGTCCTAGTGCTCAGGTCCTCCGAGAGAGAGAAAGATAGAGAGAAAGAGAGAATTAGAGAGAGCATACTTAAATTCACACAGGACACCGGATAAGACAGGAGAAGTACTCCAGATTTAACAACCTGACCCTAGCCCCCCGACACATAAACTACTGCAGCATAAATACTGGAGGCTGAGACAGGAGGGGTCAGGAGACACTGTGGCCCCATCCGATGATACCCTCGGACAGGGCCAAACAGAAAGGATATAACCCCACCCACTTTGCCAAAGCACAACCTCCACACCACTAGAGGGATATCTTCAACCACCAACTTACCATCCTGAGACAAGGTAGAGTATAGCCCACAAAGATCTCCGCCACGGCACAACCCAAGGGGGGGCGCCAACCCAGACAGGAAGATCACGTCAGTGACTCAACCCACTCAAGTGACGCACCCCTCCTAGGGACGGCATGAAAGAGCACCAGTAACCAGTGACTCAGCCCCTGTAATAGGGTTAGAGGCAGAGAATCCCAGTGAAGAGAGGGGAACCGGCCAGGCAGAGACAGCAAGGGCGTTTCGTTGCTGTCAGGTTTTGGCCAAGACTGTTCGGGTTTTGGTCACTAGATGTCCCCATTGCACCTTTTTTGTACCTTTTGTTTTTCTTGCTCTAATTATTGTTTGCACCTGTAGGTCATTCCCTTGTTAGTATTTAAACCCTGTGTGTTCCTCAGTTCCTTGCTCAGTGTTTGTAAGTTAGCACCCAGCCCCAGCCCAAGCCTTGTTTTATATAGATATTTCTCTTGTTGGATTTTCCAGAGGTTCTCTGGTTTAGTTCTTGTGTATTATTTGAGTAGTCTTTTGAGGTTTGTTTTTCCCTGCTGTTTTTTACCACTTTGTGGAGTTTCTTTTGTATTTTGGAGGATTTCCATTTTGTGCCTCTTGGCTTTATTTTTGGACATTGTGGATTTAGTTTCTTTGCCTGAAGATTTTGTTCTTTAATTAAACCACCATCTCTAGTACTGCTGTGTCTGCCTCATCTTCTGGGTTCTGACAATTATTAGTGACTGTTTCTCGCACCGGGTCCTGACAGAAACACTGAGCCATTATAATGAACCCAGAGGCAGCCAGTACCCAGGATCTTTTTTCCATGCTGTCCCACCACGAGGGGACTGTCCAACGCCACGAAGCTGCTCTGGTTCAGCAAGAGGCCTTAATGGCTAGACATTCTCAACTTCTGTCAGAGATGCTGACTTCCATAAAGCAGATTTCGGATCGACTTTCCCCGGCAACCGCTTCTGCTCCAGTTCATCAGATTCAAGTGCCCCTGGCAGTTAACCCCCTGGCTGAACCTCGTCTGCCGCCTCCCCAACGGTTCTCAGGGGATCCAAGTGTTTGTAAGGGGTTTTTCACACAATGTTCTCTCTCCTTTGAGCTGCAACCATCGTCGTTTCCCACCGACCGGTCCAAGATAGCATATATCATCACCCTGCTGTCGGAAAAAGCCCTAGCCTGGGCTACTGCTGTGTGGGATGCCCAAAGTCCCTGCTGTGCCAGCTACTCTACCTTTGCTGAAGAATTCAAGCGAGTGTTTCAAGGTCCTACCAACGGCCCTGACTCAGCCAAACAGCTCCTGACTCTCCGCCAAGGTCGGCGCAGCGTGACGGACTATGCCATCCAGTTCCGCACTGTGGCAGCAGCAAGTGGCTGGAACGACGAGGCGCTCACAGTGTGTTTTTTGAAGGGTCTTTCTGACACCATCCAAGATGAACTGGCCACTCGGGAACCACCGGACAACCTCGAGTCCCTTATCAAGTTGGCTTCACGCATAGACCAGCGTCTGAGAGAGAGAGAACTCAACCGTAGACCGCTCACCCTAGCTCCTATCGGTTCCAGCTCCGAGTCTCCACCTTTATCCTCGCTGGCTCCACCAGAACCCATGCAGGTTGGACGCATCTCCCAGGCTGAGAGAGACCGCCGGATGAGGGAGCGATGCTGTCTATATTGCGGCAAACCGGGCCATTTCCGCTCCACGTGTCCAAGGCTCCAGGGAAACGCACTCTCCCGTGCAGGCCTGGGAGGACTGTAACGGGAAACATAACCTCCTCCCATCCATCCAACTCCCGCCTGCTCATTCCAGTTACCCTTTCCTGGGACGACCACGAGTTTTCTCTTCAAGCCTTGGTAGACTCTGGAGCCGCAGGTAACTTCATGGATGGGGTCTGGGCGAAGGAGAATGGCGTTCCTTCTGAACCTCTAAGTGACCCCATAAGGGTTACTACGTTGGATAGAAGCCCTTTGGGATCTGGACTTGTCACTCGTGCCACTACCCCCTTGCGACTTTCAGTTTCCCAACACCAGGAAGTGATGAACTTTCATCTGATCTCCTGTTCCGAGTTCCCTCTCGTCCTTGGTTATCCCTGGCTTCACAGCCATAACCCTCACATCGACTGGTCTGTGGGCACTATCAAGCAGTGGGGTCCTACGTGCCAAGCCACTTGTATCTTCCCGAGTTCCCAGAGTTCCCCTTCCGAGTCTCTAGAATCCATCGACCTGTCCCGAGTTCCCGAGTGTTACCATGACCTCAAACTGGTATTTAGCAAACAGAGGGCCACCAAACTACCACCCCATAGACCTTACGATTGCACCATCGACCTGTTTCCGGGGACCTGCCCTCCCAGGGGTCGGATCTTTTCCCTTTCTCCTCCCGAACGAGCTGCTATGGATACCTACATCAAGGACGCTCTGGCAGCAGGCCTCATGCGTCCATCTACCTCGCCGGCGGGAGCAGGGTTTTTCTTTGTGGCCAAGAAAGACGGTGGATTACGACCTTGCATTGACTACCGGGGACTCAATGCCATAACCGTCCGTAACCGCTACCCGCTACCCCTTATGGCCACAGCCTTTGAGCTGCTCCAGGAAGCAGTTGTCTTCACTAAGCTTGACCTGCGGAACGCATACCATCTTGTGCGGATCAAACCCGGGGACGAGTGGAAGACCGCTTTCAACACGCCTACTGGTCACTACGAATACTCGGTGATGCCCTTCGGCCTGACCAACGCTCCGGCTGTGTTCCAAGCGCTCATAAACGATGTGCTTAGGGATATGCTTAACATCTTCGTGTTTGTTTACTTGGATGACATCCTCATCTTTTCGAGCTCCCTTCAAGAACACACTAAGCATGTCAGACAAGTGCTCAAACGCCTCCTAGACAGCCATTTGTACGTTAAGCCGGAGAAGTGTGAATTCCATTCCTCTCGAGTACAATTCCTGGGATTTATAGTGGAACCCGGTCGAGTCCAGATGGACCCCAAGAAGGTAGGGGCGGTAGCGGATTGGCCCACCCCCAAGTCCGTTAAGGAAGTTCAGCGTTTCCTGGGCTTCACCAACTTTTACCGCAAGTTCATCAAGAACTTCAGCTCGGTGGCAGCCCCTCTCTCAGCTGTAACCAAGGGTGGCAACACAAGGTTTCTGTGGGGAAGAGAAGCTGAGACGGCCTTCCAAGGACTCAAGCAGCGCATCCTCTCTGCTCCCATCCTGACACTACCAACGGCGGATGAACCTTTTGTGGTGGAGGTAGACGCATCAGAGGTTGGGGTTGGAGCTGTCCTGTCTCAGAGGGGTGAAGACAAGAAGCTTCATCCTTGCGCCTTCTTTTCTCTACGGCTTACCCCGGCCGAGAGGAATTACGATGTGGGGGATCGTGAACTCCTAGCGGTTAAGATGGCATTGAAGGAATGGAGACACTGGCTCGAGGGGGCTTCTCAACCGTTTCAAGTGCTTACGGACCACAAAAATCTGGAGTATATCCAGCAGGCGAAGCGGTTGAACTCCAGACAAGCTCGATGGTCTCTTTTCTTCAGCCGATTTCAGTTTATCCTCACCTATAGACCCGGGTCGAAGAATCTCAAACCGGACGCCTTGTCACGAATCTACTCTCCTGCCATTCGAGAAGATACTGACATGACTGTCCTTCCGGCCGCTAAGATCGTGGCTCCGATCTCGTGGCAAGTGGAGGATACCGTGAAACAAGCTCAAGCCATCGAACCGGGCCCTGGAGGAGGTCCTGCTAATCGGTTGTTTGTTCCCAAGGCAGCAAGGTCCCAAGTCCTTCTGTGGGGGCACTCCTCTCGCCTCACCTGTCACCCGGGCGTAGGTCGCACCTTGGAGTTCATCCAGCGTAAGTTCTGGTGGCCCACCATAAAAGAAGACGTTGCCACTTTCGTCAAGGCCTGTTCCGTGTGCTGCCAGGGCAAATCTTCTCACCTCCGCCCTCAAGGACTCCTTCACCCTTTATCTATTCCCCACCGACCCTGGTCCCATATCTCGTTGGACTTTATTACTGGCCTTCCTCCGTCCCATGGTAATACTACGATCCTAGTCATCATTGACAGGTTTTCTAAGGCGGCCAGGTTTGTTCCCTTGACCAAATTACCTTCTGCCAAGGAAACAGCTGAGTTGGTGATTAACCATGTGTTCCGAGTCTTTGGGATTCCGCAAGATATGGTTTCCGACAGAGGTCCCCAGTTCGCCTCAAGGTTTTGGAAGGCCTTCTGCCAACTCATAGGGGCCACGGCCAGTTTATCTTCAGGGTACCATCCGGAGTCCAATGGCCAAACTGAGAGGATGAATCAGGAGCTGGAAACCACCCTCAGATGCATGGTTTCCAACAACCCGTCCACATGGTCATCCTTCATTGTTTGGGCCGAGTACGCGCACAACACCTTGTGCTCCTCCTCCACTGTTATATCCCCGCATGAGTGTCAGTTTGGCTATGCGCCTCTATTGTTCCCGGACCAGGAGGCAGAAGTCAGAGTGCCTTCAGCCTCGAGGTTCATCAGACGCTGTCGGCTTACGTGGAAGAAGGCACGTCTTAATCTTCTGCGTTCCTCTCAGCAGTACCAACGACAAGCCAACAAACGTCGCCGTCCCGGTCCTACCCTGTACCCCGGCCAGAGAGTATGGCTCTCAACTAAGAACTTACCACTACGGGTGGAGTCTCGCAAGCTGTCCCAGAGGTTCATCGGTCCCTTTAAGATTGCCAGGAGAGTCAATCCCGTTACTTTTCGCCTGCACTTACCCAGATCCCTTAAGATCAATCCAACATTTCACTTTTCTTTATTAAAACCTGTTGTTTTTTCTCCCCTTATCCCGGCAGGCAGACCTCCCCCTCCGCCCCGTGTCATCGGTGGCCAGTCGGCTTATACCGTCCACCGGATACTGGATTCCCGCCGGGTGCAGCGGTCCTGGCAGTATCTGGTGGACTGGGAAGGCTACGGTCCCGAGGAGCGCTCCTGGGTTCCTGCCAAGGACATACTGGACCCTGACCTCATTCGTCAGTTCAGGACCCTCCACCCTGAGAAGGCTGGTAGGAACGTCAGGAGCCGTTCCTAGGAGGGGGATTCTGTCAGGTTTTGGCCAAGACTGTTCGGGTTTTGGTCACTAGATGTCCCCATTGCACCTTTTTTGTACCTTTTGTTTTTCTTGCTCTAATTATTGTTTGCACCTGTAGGTCATTCCCTTGTTAGTATTTAAACCCTGTGTGTTCCTCAGTTCCTTGCTCAGTGTTTGTAAGTTAGCACCCAGCCCCAGCCCAAGCCTTGTTTTATATAGATATTTCTCTTGTTGGATTTTCCAGAGGTTCTCTGGTTTAGTTCTTGTGTATTATTTGAGTAGTCTTTTGAGGTTTGTTTTTTCCCTGCTGTTTTTTACCACTTTGTGGAGTTTCTTTTGTATTTCGGAGGATTTCCATTTTGTGCCTCTTGGCTTTATTTTTGGACATTGTGGATTTAGTTTCTTTGCCTGAAGATTTTGTTCTTTAATTAAACCACCATCTCTAGTACTGCTGTGTCTGCCTCATCTTCTGGGTTCTGACGATTATTAGTGACTGTTTCTCGCACCGGGTCCTGACAGTTGCTCCAGAGCCTTTCCGTTCACCTTCACACTCCTGGGCCAGACTACACGCAATCATATGACCCACTGAAGAGATGAGTCTTCAGTAAAGACTTAATTAAAGGTTGAGACCGAGTCTGCGTCTCTCACATGGGTAGGCAGACCATTCCATAAAAATGGAGATCTATAGGAGAAAGCCCTGCCTCCAGCTGTTTGCTTAGAAATTCTAGGGACAATTAGGAGGCCTGCGTCTTGTGACCGTAGCGTACGTGTAGGTATGTATGGCACGACCAAATCGGAAAGATAGGTAGGAGCAAGCCCATGTAATGCTTTGTAGGTTAGCAGTAGAACCTTGAAATCAGCCCTAGCCTTAACAGGAAGCCAGTGTAGGGATGCTAGCACTTGGAGTAATATGATACATTTTTTGGTTCTAGTAAGGATTCTAGCAGCCGTATTTAGCACTAACTGAAGTTTATTTAGTGCTTTATCCGGGTAGCCGGAAAGTAGAGCATTGCAGTAGTCTAACCTAGAAGTAACAAAAGCATGGATTCATTTTTCTGCATCATTTTTGGACAGAAAGTTTCTGATTTTTGCAATGTTACGTAGATGGAAAAAAGCTGTCCTTAAAACAGTCTTGATATGTTCGTCAAAAGAGAGATCAGGGTCCAGAGTAATGCCGAGGTCCTTCACAGTTTTATTTGAGACGACTTTACAACCATCAAGATTAATTGTCAGATTCAACAGAAGATCTCTTTGTTTCTTGGGACCTAGAACAAGCATCTCTGTTTTGTCCGAGTTTAGAAGTAGAATGGCAATTTTGGGGCTTCACCATGTTTCATTGAAATGTACAGCTGTGTGTCATCCGCATAGCAGTGAAAGTTAACATTATGTTTTCGAATGACATCCCCAAGAGGTAAAATATATAGTGAAAACAATAGTGGTCCTAAAACGGACCACGCGCCTTTTGGCGAACACTGATTTTTTTCTTTAAGCAATGGCTTTTTCTGGCCACTCTTTCATAAAGCCCAGCTCCGTGGAGTGTATGGCTTAAAGTGGTCCTATGGACAGATACTCCAATCTCCGCTGTGGAGCTTTGCAGCTCCTTCAGGGTTATCTTTGGTCTCTTTGTTGCCTCTGATTAATGCCCTCCTTGCGTGGTCCGTGAGTTTTGGTGGGAGGCCCACTCTTGGCAGGTTTGCTGTGCCATATTCTTTAAATGTTTTAATAATGGATTTAATGGTGCTCCGTGGGATGTTCAAAGTTTCGGATATTGTTTTATAACACAACCCTGATCTGTTTTTCTCCACAACTTTGTCCCTGACCTGTTTGGAGAGCTCCTTGGTATTCATGGTGCCGCTTGCTTGGTGGTGGCCCTTGCTTAGTGGTGTTGCAGACTCTGGGGCCTTTCAGAACAGGTGTATATATACTGAGATCATGTCACAGATAATTTCACAGTTAGATTGCACACAAGTGGACTTTATTTAACTAATTATGTGACTTCTGAAGGTAATTGGTTGCACCAGATCTTATTTAGGGGCGGCATAGCAAAGGGGGTGAAGACATATGCACACACAACTTTTATTTTTTAATTTGTTTTATGTTTTTGGACTATTTTGTGTATGTCCATTACATGAAATCCAAATAAAAATCTATTTAAATTACAGGTTGTAATGCAACAAAATAGGAAAAACGCCAAGGGGGATGAAAACTTTTGCAAGGCACTGTACCTCCAGCAGAGATGTTAATGTATTTTTCTCTCACCTATTTCTCTATCTGCCATTGGCCTGAGGACAGATGTCTGTCAGATGACAAGGCCTACTCCATCAGCCGCCTAACCTCCACAAGCTATGTACATAGCACACTGAACAATGATTAAGCATGGCTTCCAAGGTGTTGTATAGTATCAAAAAAGCCCAAAGCATAACATCCTTTTTGTGATCATATTTCATACTAATTAGCATAATAGTATTGTCTCTCGTGACAACGCTTCATGGTACAGCATGGCATTTCATTCGAGAGAAGAGACTATTAGAGAGACTTTGCATTCACTTGCATATTGTCTTGATTAAAAATATTGATTGGTGACTGAAAATGTACACACTAAGAAGGGAGGGTTCCTTAAGGGTTCTTTGGGAAGGGTGATGGTTTTACATGGAACCAAAATGACTCAGAGAATCCTTTGAGCCCTTCAATGGTTATTTTCAGTTCACAAAAGGGTTCTTTAATCTTTAAGGGATAATTAAATTGTAGGGGTGGCGGTTCATTAAAATATTTTGGGGCGTGGTTTGAGCACAACTCTTTTTTTGCAACTGTGAGTGAGTGTCATTCCAGTTTATCTGTACTGTTGTGTTATGCCATGACATGTTATATACAGTATGACTATGGCCAATGATGGTGTCTTGTAAAATACTCACTAATGGCCTTAGCAATTGATTAAATCAGAGGTTCTCAATTCTGTCAACAGGGATCTGCTATGGCTACAAGCCAATGAACCCTTATTTGGCACTACATAGAACCATTTGCATTTAGTGCTTGCTGGTGATAATTCCCATTTGCTCATCAGCTGCACATACAGTGTAGCAAAACAGTGGGATGTTGCTTCATTGTATTATTTGCAATTAGATAAAACTTCTGTTACATTTTGATGAGATGTCGGAAAAACTGCGTATGTGACTCATTTCAGGAAACGAGGTGTATGTCGTGAGTCACTACTTCACAGGAGCACCATTTGGACGTAAACTTCTTATTTTGTAGAAAAATGAGTTTTTTGGCAGAAATGTGAACATGTGAACTTTCATGTGCCTTAGTAACAAAGTTGTATGCCATCTGTAAATATCAATATAATTTTTAAATGAAGAGCCTAGTCGGTTTAGCCATGGAAAATGGCAGCAACCTTCCCGCTAGCCATGATTGGCTGAGGTAATGAGTGGGCTGTAAATGGCGAGAGATGAGTTCAGATTGGTCTGCCATGTAGCACGCTTCTGTCCATAACATGAGATGGTCAGTATGAGTAGGTATTCCTTTTGAACGCAGCTTTTTTGAAAGATAACATGTAGTAGAACTGCATAAGTGTTGCTCTCCACTTTCTGGAGGACCGAGCTTTAAAATGAGTGGAATTAGAGTATGACAGCTAAGGAGATGGAGAAAATTCTGGTGTTTGATTGCAAATATGCAAACGGAGTCGAAAAGAGAACACGCTGTTGTATAAAACATGTCCCCTGGATTACATCTTCAAACTAAGGGCAACTATGGCTTCCGTGATAGAAAGGGAGAAGCGTCCATCCATGTATATGGTTAAGAGAGTCTAGCTAACTACATTTTCAGATATTGCACGTTTCGAATTTTGTCAGAAAGTCATTTTTATTTCAAGTTAAAGTGTATTGTTAGCTAGCTAGCTAACGTTACGTGTATGATCTGTGTAGTAATATTATTTGTATCTCAGTGCCATTTGTACTGCTAGTTATAGCCTAAGGTTAGCTAGCTAACATTGAACCTGGTTGGTTAGCTACCTGCAGATTCTTGCAGGGTAGTAAAGTTATCAGTTGGATTATGGTTCATTTTTTAGCTAGCTAGCTAGCTACATGTCTAAACAAAAGACTCCACTATGCAAGTAACTATTTAAATAGAATGTTTATGATGTCCCTGCGACAACTGTCGATAGCTGGTAAATTCGCTCTGGCTATATATTCCAAGCCCATTCTACTGCAGGTTGGGGTGAACCACTCTGAAATTCTTAGCTTTTTTTCACTTCTCCCGAGAACCCCTTTATGCTAGGGTACCCCTGGCTAGCGCTACATAACCTACTACTCTCCTGGTCCATGGAACACCTACGAGACTGGGGTAAGAACTGCCAAATGTCTAAGACCCCACCTAGAACCTCACTGCGTCCCCCTGCATCCATTGAAGACCAAGACTTCTCCACTCTCTCTCCAGAATACTTCGACCTCCGGGAGGCCTTCGGTAAGAGGCAGGCCACCACCCTTCCCCCTCATCGTCCCAACGACTATGCCATAGAACTCCTACCCGGCGCCACACCTCCCCGGGGTAGTCTGTACTCCCTCTCGACCCCTGGAGCAACAGTCATGGACAATTACATCGGGGAGTCGCTTCAGGAAGGTTTAATTCATCCCTCTTCATCCCTTGCAGTCTTCTTCTTTGTGGGTAAGAAGGATGGAGGCCTGCGTCCCTGCATCGATTACAGGAGGGCTGAACCAGATTACAATCAAGAATCGTTACCCCCCTACCCCTAATGTCCTCTGCATTGGAGTTGGTCCAATTCTTCACCAAACTGGACCTCCGCAATGCTTACAATCTGGTGTGAATCAGGGAGGGAGATGAGTGGAAGACTGCCTTTAACACTCCTAGTGGCCACTATGAGTATTTAGTCATGCCCTTTGGATTATTTAACTCACCAGCAGTCTTTCAAGCATTGGTCAATGACACCCTGAGTGGTATGTTGAATCGGTTCATCTTTGTTTTCCTCAACAACATCTTGATCTTCTCCAAGACCCTTCTAGAACACGTACTGCATATCCGCCAAGTCCTGAGACGCCTCCTGCACAGTCAACTATATGTCAAGATAGAGAAGTGTGAGTTCCATGTATCCCAGGTTTCCTTCTTGGGTCACCATCCAAATGGACCCCGTAAAGATTGAGGCGGTTGTCGACTGGCCCCGCCCCAACTCACTCAAGCAGGTCCAGCGGTTCCTGCGGTTTGCCAATTTTTCGAAGTGTTTTATATGCAACTTTGGTGGGGTGGCAGCGCCTCTCACAGTCCTAATCCGCAGGTCCCAAACCTGTTTATGCGGGACCCCCGAGGCAGACAGGGTATTCATGGAGTTCAAGGGACGTGGATTCATGGAGTTCACCTCTGGACCCATCCTCGTTCATCCTGATCCAACTCGTCCCTTTATCATGGAGGTGGACGCCTCGGACACCGGAGCAGGGGTGGTCCTTTCACAGCAGAACGAGGAGGACAAGAAACTGCACTCATGCTCCTTTCTCTCCAAGCGGTTCTCACCAGTGGAACGTAACATACGATGTAAGCAACTGGGAGTTCTTGACAGTTAAGTGAGCTCTTGAGGGGTGGAGACACTGGTTGGAAGGGGCACCTCATCCTTTCGTGATGTGGACGACCATAAGAACTTGGTCTCCGTTCAAGAAGCCAAGAGGTTGAACGCTCGCCAAGCTAGGAGGGCTCTGTTTTTAACAGGTTTGATTTCACACTAGCCTGGGATCCAAGAATCAGATGGAAGACGCCCTGTCCCGCTAACACGATGTCTCTAACGAGGAGAGGGACCCCGAGCCCATCATCCCCAGCTCACACATTGTGGCCCCTGTGATTTGGAGTATTGAGACCACAGTCCGACAAGCACAGACCTGAGAACCTCTACAATGGGGACACTCCTCTAAATTAACAGGGGTTAATCGGGCACTGGAGTTCCTGAGGCGGAAATTCTTGTGGCCCAACATGATGTAGGATGTGTGAGCCTTTGTTTGCCAGCCTGCTCCATCTGTGCCAAAAGCATGTCTTCACATCAGCGACCGGCCGAGTTGCTCCAACCTCTGCCCATCCCCAGCCTGTCCTGGTCTCATCTGTCTGTTGACTTTATCACAGGGTTACCTCCATCTCAAGGGTTTACCACTATCCTGGTGGTAGTGGATTGATTCTCCAAGGCAGCCCATTTCATCACCTTACCCAAGTTGCCTTTAGCGAAGGAGACCCCTGATCTCATGGTTACCCATGTCTTTCGACTACACAGACTTCCCCAGGACATTGTCTCAGATCGTGGGCCCCAGTTCGTCACACGGTATTAGAAGGCCTTCTGGTCCCTGTTGGCGGCATCGGTGAGGCTCTCCTCGGGGTTCCACCCTTAGTTGAATGGGCAAACTGAGCAGGCCAACCAGGAACTGGAAAGGTTCCACCACTGTCATGGTTCTTCCTGGAACCAGAGAGCAGCAGAGACCACCCTAGATACTTATATAGGTGTGTCTTATTATTTAATGATTGTGTCCTTGTTAAAAGAGGTGTGTTTTCTGTGGTCCTTTGCAGAAGCTTGAAATGTTTTCCGAGTGTGTTCGTTTCCTGAGTGAGTTTT
The DNA here is from genome assembly GCF_045679555.1 of Salvelinus alpinus. Taxonomy (NCBI): domain Eukaryota; kingdom Metazoa; phylum Chordata; class Actinopteri; order Salmoniformes; family Salmonidae; genus Salvelinus; species Salvelinus alpinus. Next base: position 10,771,847 of record NC_092118.1, read on the forward strand.
GAGACTTAGTGTTTGTTGTTTTTTCAAGTATGTTGTGATCCTGCGGCTACCGTTTCTCAGTAAAGTATTATGTTCATCCTTAACCACTGATTCCTTGTCTGGTCTCTTCTCTGCACCTGGGTCCAACCTTACCATCTCACATAACCAGCTCTGCTAGGGTGAGTAAATTGGTCTGAGTGAACAGTTCTCTCAATTAAAGAGATGGGTGGGGCTAAAGTTTAAGAGGGTGTGAACGATGCTGAATGGGTGTAGACAAAGAGAAGCTCTCCAGTAGGTACCAAACAATTCAAGGGACATTTTCTCAAAAGTGAGCTTACAAGTCTATCAACTTTCAAAGCACAATTACTTTCCCATTGTTCCTCAACTGTAGTGTATGATATACCATTCTCTAGCTCTGAGTCTCTACTTTTATCCAATGTAAAAAAAACACAATTTCAAATGTTGCTGCATAAGACCAAATAGAGCCAGTCAGTCACATAATATCAACAATTCTAAACAAGAATATAATAATAACAATTGACTGTAAGATAATAAGATGGTTATATAAAAGATGGAATAATAGATAACAAAATGACCTAAAATAGTTCTAACCTCTGTCTCTTTCATCAGAGGCTTCCATGTATGTCATTAACGGCTCCTTTTGGGACCTCTTAATTGAGTTTCGTTTCGAAACTGAAAATGAAAGGATTATTTTTATTCAGCTTTTTCTTCTGAAAAATGAGCTAATTAAAAGAGAGAATAAGTTATTGGGGCAAGTTCATTGTAATAATGAGCACAATCATAGCGATTCACAAGTTTCCAACATCAACCTGTAAGTGGACTCAGTAATTTGCCTATCTTAACAATATGATGTGACTTCGACAGCCATTACTTAGTCTGGGTAGAGTGAACTGCAACTGGCTTTTAAAGCTCTTGCCAAGAAACTCAAGGGCTCTAACTTATTTTTAACCATCATTTAACACACTGGTCATTTAATACACATTATATTATAATATGCTTTCAGGAGTACACAGAAGTGAAGCATAACTTGATATTGATGATACATCCTTGTGTGTGCAATGTCTTATACCTTATTTATGACTAACTGAACACTGCATCTCCACGAGTAGCCTAGTTCAAGCTCTCACATGACTGAACATGTTTGATTGTGATCTATTTGGTTGACTACGCAGTAAAGAGCTATGTTGCGCTGTCTAATTCATGATGGTTAGGCACTGCTCATTATCCTATATCATCTCATGAATACGTTCTTAAGAATGACTTATCATGATATACCTATCCAATTGTATCTTAATTGGCTCCTGATTTATAAAGCAACAACAAATAGGTTTGTGAGTTTAAGTGCGGACATTGAGAGACAGAGCTCAGATGCAATGGATTGGCTAGTTAATTATTACTCAATGTATCTCTACAAATGCCAAGCAGATGGCTTGGCATTGCTAGAATTAATGTGCTCGCAAATATGTCAGTAGCATGCTCAATATGGCCCACATGGCAGACGCTTTGCCTTGTTTTCTTCCCTTCTTGTTTTATGTCTGAAAGTGAGGCAGAAAGGCATTTTCATTCAATGTATACTTACTTATTTATCGTACATTCCACATACAATCGAGAGACAGAGAGTTCAGGGTACGCATTCTTGTTACGACAGTAATAGATCCAAATCGCATCATCTAATTATTGGGGCAACAAGATTTGCAACAGTGTGATGTACAAGTACATCTCAGAACAACATCTGATTGTTGTTTGTGCTATACTCACAAAGAATTACTCAAAGATTGTTTGTACAACTACTTGCTCGGGGTGCTAGTTATATGCATGGCAGATCACAAGCTTGAGTCTATGTTGTACTCACTGATCCAGAATGAATAGACCACCATCATTAGCCTGCGATGCACCGTAGAGCAGAAGAAATTCTATAAAATTCTACTTGTATGTTTGCATGGGTTAGATCAAAATTACAGCACGCTGAGTTACCTAAGTGTAATTACCAGCTTTGGGACATAGTAAGCATCAACTCCTTTCTTGCGTTTGTCAAAGCTAATAAAGAAGAACAGTGCTGAGCATGTAATGATGCACTAAAACAATACCATACAAGATAGTAAATCATCTAGAAATCAGACACACAGACAACAAGACACAAATGTGAGCCAACAGATGTCAATTTAACAATACGGGATCAAGTTAAATTGCCCACTGAATTGGGTGGGCTTGCAATGGTGTAAGACTAAAAGTAACCCATGATATAGTATTTCCTTTCTAGAACAAAATGTTGACTATTTACACTAATGTCCCTGATCAGCTGTCCCCTCTTGTCATTCCTCATGTGATGTATGCATCAGCACACTCTTGCACTCATATTAGAAATAAAGAGAAACATTTATGCAGAGAGTTCCTTTACCCACTCCCATATACTGCTAAACCACAGCGTTTCAAGCACTCAAAGCGGGATGCTGAACTTTGAATTGGACTGCAAATACCCCCTGGCCTCCGCCAGCTCCCCTCTGGTCCTCTGAGATGCCTATGACTTCGTCTGAACCTGGAGCATGGAGGAACTATCATATTAGGGAGCATGTCTCAGCTCAAAGCTACTTCGGCTAATGGCCTTGGTTGGTGGAGCCAGCCTGAATAAAAGTAATCTCTTGCAATCACATGAATCTCGTCTCGACATCCTGTACCATTGTAGTATTTAAGGCAAGGTGGTTTTGGCCAATTGTACCTTGTTTTCCCCTGCCTCGTAAGTATCCCTTGTATGGGAGTTCATGAGAGAGAGAGTTTTAGCAGCCTTTGTTGTAGTCACAGGTGAAAGGGCAGTAGACCAACATACACAGGCACAATGCAGATGCAACTTGCATAACTTAAAATGCCACTATCAAAAGATTTAAAAAACATTGCACAAAAAAAAAATCTAACAAGTATTCATAGCAGCTTTCAAACGTGTGACTGGAAAATGTGAAAAGCAATGAATAACAAGTTGGATGTTTGTCCATTCTCAATGTTCAATTTTGTCAGCAAAGGCATTGTCAGCTGAAATAATTTAAAGAATGCTAGTTGCATAAGGGAAACAAGTTCAGGGTTTCCCACTGCTCTACCGTTGGTGAGTTATAATTTGTTTGCGGGTTTTTGTGTGCACTTTCGTCTGTCAAGTTAGCTTCCTAAAAGATTAAAGAATGGAATTTGACATGACAATCTAAAAGTCAGTTACATAAGCTGACACCAAACTGTCATGACTGTCATGATGACACCTACTTTGTCATGATGATTACAGTGTAAAGTAGCCCTTATGATGGATAATTTCAAGTACAGTGTAAAACAAATATCACTGTGTATAAAATGACATACTACAACCATAGTACATAATCACTTTCCAGGTAGTGCTTTGGTGAGTAGGAATTTGACAAGGAGTAGTGTGGATATGACAACATCCTCTCTAGTGGAAACATTTTTTTGGAAGGGAACAGGAGCACAGTGAGGCCCATGCTTGAGGCCTAGCTTGTTAGAGTAAAGAGGGATGATCACTCTCTCTGATGAGAGCCATCTGGCTAGGAGCAAGGCCCAGTCCTGGGATTTGGCCTCTCAGGATTCATATCCCTCTGTAAGGCAACTATACCTGCAGCAATGTGCTGTAACAGAATGGAAGAAGAGCTTGACTTTGATGGTGGAAAAAGCATTGGATAATGAAGTCAGATTATGGCTATAACAGTCTTATTGAGCAGTGTGTTCTACTTACTGTTATACCCACACAAATAACCTGTATACGTTTCATAAGCTTTTTCCTATGAACAAATTGAAGTATTACTTCCATTTAAAAGGTTTAACAGTAGTAGTTATTTTCATGAAAACATTTTATTGATTCATATTTCTAAAAGTTACTTCTCTCAGTCCCCAACAAATACATACTGCATGGTATGTGTAATGGTGTGTCCATTCAGTTGTGTTTTTAGTAAATCTTCTGGTTACCAGTGGGTGATAATCTAAGAGGTTTAAATGGATTATGCCCAAACTGCATGGCTCAATTTGTGTAGAGGATGGAGAATACAACTAGAATATGTACATGCTAAACCCTGTCATTTTGCACATCTTTTTGAATGTCACATGCTGCTATCGTTGGCACAGGGCACATGAGGGGGACAGAGCTCAGAAATATGCCAAAAACACAAATACCATCAGAGGGTAGTGACAGAGCAGAAAGGGCAAATGTGACACACAATGGCTTCCATTGGGGAATGGCGGACAGGCTTCACTAACACATACAAACATTCACCAGTTCGCCACTCCTGTTTAAAGCATGACCAGCTAGATGTGACACCAAACAGAGAGTCACACACCGAGGAACAGTTTGGAGTCACTTCCCCAACAGAAGGCATCCCTTACACCCTTTACCTCCACAAAATGTGCTTTACTATCTTTCCAGGCCTTGTAAAATGTTCCCTTTATTCTTGCCCTCCCTCTATTGTTCCATTCCCACTGCAGGATCTTAGCAGTCAGAAGGAAAACAGACCCAGTGGTGGTTTTTCAATTGAATTGTCAGAAGTTTTAATAATTCCTGCAAAATAAAAGGGCAGAGAACCTTTGTGAAGTCACTTCACCCGGAACGCTCCACTGGGGGTCTCTGGCGAACCCTGCATTGCAAAGTGTGCTCTGTTATCCTGTCTTGCCTATGTGTCTGCCCGTGCCGCTGAGTTTGTCCTTCCTTCAAGAACACCCCTCAGCAGTGGAAACAGTGTCAGAGCGACAGGGGATGGGACAGAGAAAAAACTATGGACAGAAATGAAACCATAAACTAACAAAGGGATGTCCTTGTTTGTATCTACTCTTGTTTCTGGTTTAAAACCCAAGGCTTTGTCAACTGTTGGCATCATAATGTGATTGCAATATGTCCATTTGCTGTTAGGTCCTAAATAATTAGACATGTACAGCAGGAACCAAGATGACTTTTTATCTGCATGTTTCCCCTTATCTTTATGGTGCCGTTTTGAGATAAGAACTGATCATCCATGCAGGCAGTGTGCACTCACACTGCGTGAGATGCATACAATTATGCAAATGATGTTGGAAGTCATAAATCCTTGTTCTAGCTTGAGCTTAGCTCTTTTCCTGTCTGTGCTTTCTTTTGCTTGAAGAAAGCCCCCGCGCTGGATGGCGGCGAAAGGAAAGCTCCAGCACACGCCAGTCCTGCGTTTATAATGGGAGACGCATCAGGGAGGATTACTGCAAACTGGGGAACATTCTGGAAATCTTTACGTACTGTCGTATTTTGTGGATGTTTATCCATGAACATGAGGGGTCAAGCCTCTCAACTGCTGCCAGTAGGTAGCAAACTGTGTTGCATGTACCAACTCTAGATACCAGATACCAAGGGGCTTTATTTAAGGAAACTGGAACCTAGTTTCCAGGGAAAGACATTATCCATGTTCTGAAACTGCATTTGAAATATAATGTACATTTTTTGGCATCGTAACATCGTTTTCCAAAATGATAACTTGATAAGATCATTTTATGGTTGCAACTTGCAAACAGTGTCTAGATAATAACACAGGTGTTTTTCATTTGAAGGGGAAGCAGCGATTTTTCAAATGTCAAACTATATCCTGCTGTGACCTTGGACACAATCAAAGAGTCCAGTTCCTTTCTATTCACAGTCATTACGACAAGCTAATGAGAATATTTAATGACTGCTTATGACAAAGATTTCACTATACTGTACCAAAAATAGATCAAATCAACATGAATTGTTCATTGTGCGTTGAATCAGGTCTACTGTCAATGTTAATCCGACGATGCTGATAAGATAATATATGTGGCTTCCCAGCACAACTGCAAAAAGGTGGGGCAGATGTATTATTGTGTGTATGATGTCAGAACCTGCGATATCATATTACACTTGCAGAGCATGAAGACATCTACGGTGGATTAGATAATTATCAGATTCCACGCTTGGTCTGCATAAGCTGTAGAGGAGGGGAGTGATTATGAGAAACAGCTGAATTTGAGCGAATCCCTTTTGAACCATAACAATGGAGGTTATCACAGGACGATTCTAATAAGGGATTCGGCACTTGCATAATAGAGTTGGCGGAAGAAAGGAAGGTCTGAAGCATGGTTATGAGGAACAGATAAAGTCGGCACATCACAGCATCAGATAAACAAGTATGTACTTAGCTTCCTGGTGCCATGTGGTGGATGGCAGACAATTAGAAAGACCACATCCTGAATCAGTATTCATAAATTAAGTAGTTTAGTGATAAAACACCCCTCGTTTGTTTTCAAGGACAAAATCTCTTTGGGTAATTTGTTTCCCAATGTCCCCCTGCCCTCTAGTCTCCTGAGGACGCTCTGCAATTGGAGTGATGCAAACTGGACAGAGCCCAGAGAACGCTGCAGGCAAGTGTCACTTCACATTGGATCTTCCTGGTTTCAAAACAAAGGTCAGGTGTTTGGGTGTAAGATGTTTTCATATCTCTACTTCAACTCTTTGACATTGATTAACTCCAAAACGCTAACGATGATAAACATTAGGTGATATAGGCAACCAACTATCACAATGTTATGTATTTTTGAACAACAATGATCAAAATATATCTAATGTCAATTGACTTTATCCAATAAAATTTGACATTTTAAGATTATGACACTAATAATATGTTTGAGTTGTACTGTACAAAACCAAAAATGTCTGAAAATGGTTCCTCTCAGTCAAGCAGGAGAAAAGTGATGCAGAAACGTTTAGATCTTGTTATCCTCACGGCATCTTTTGAGACATGTGTAATTGCGCTACACTACATTCTCAGTTGCCTATATTTGATACGTTGACAAATTCCGCCAGTGGCGGTTCTAGCTTGTATGGCTCCCTGGGCGAACCCCCCCTTCAGCACCATTCTGAAAAGAAAACTCCATTCTGCACTGTCATTTTTATTCAGACATTTGAAACAACACAAATAAATAATCATAACATTTTAAACTATATATAAAAATGTATACAAAAATAAGACTCAAATATCAGAAAGAAGTAGCAAAGACAAATAGAAACAAATTTGTGTTGATTTGGCACTTGAGCATCAATACATTACCCATCCCCCAACACCGTCACCCATCCCCTAACACCGTAGTGTACAGACTGGTTTTATACTATTCATAACGATTTGCACAAACCAGAAAAAAATGCAACAATATGTCTGTGAAACTATATATTCACAGTACTATGATTGAATTGTGGTTTATTTGGTAGCATTTCGTAGTGTGACTGATTTGATTAATTGCATTAGTACTGTACAAAGTTAGAGGTGCGCTATTTGATAGATTCCCCCACTGCCCCTACCTCGGGCTTCCAGTGGGGAGACCTGAGGTCAACCTACCCCCGCCCCCCTCCCCCCTCCCCATCTCGTATTTCTGAGTGGGAGATCTTCCCAGGCAGTAGCCTGCCTAGCTCACAAACTAGAATCAGGTGGCCCACTCTGTCAAGGTTAATTGACCCACAGTCCCACACGGTGACATGATATCATTGACGTGTCGTGCAAATGAGCGATAGAAAACCGATGGCACAAATGTCACCATTCCAAAAAAGATTGTGCGGCCGCCCCATGTCGCCCCCAGCAAGATGCTGCCCTGGGCGGCTGCCCGTGTCGCCTAAACCTAAATCCGCCACTGAATTCCGCCTTTCACTGTTCTCATCATGGCTATTCCCTGGATATGTACAGTGAAGGGGAGGAGGAGGAGGAAAGAAGAACATGAGCAGAGAGCATCCCCAGGTTCCCAAATGGGTTGTACCACATCGATTGACTTGTGAAATATATCTCATATCCAGAAACCAGCTCAGTGGCATGATGTCTCTTTTGGGAAAAACCCAGACCCTCCCAAAGGCTGCTGAAAAATAATTGACAAGAACCATTGCTGCTGCCACCACTGTTATAGCCTACTGCATGTTAGATGTATAGTAGAATGAAACAACATCACAACTCAAACTGTATAGATCCTGGGGCTGTAATAGTAGTAGAAGAATTAACAGTAGGAGTGGGCACAGGAATGGTGGAGTTGGTGAGAGCATTGGAAGCAGTAGATGATGTTTGCTTGTAGTTTTTTACCCTCCCCTGATTGGAGTAAACTAACAGAGAACAATATTCTACATCTGCTTACAGCTATTTTCGCTCACATGTACAGTATATGTAGTTCAATAATTATGTGTATATACAGCACCAATCAAAAGTTTTGACAAACCTACTCATTCCAGGGTTTGTCCTTATTTTTACTATTTTCTACATCAAAACGATGAAATAATACATATGGAATCATGTATTAACCAAAAAAGTGTTAAACAAATCAAAATATATTTAAGATTTTAGATTCTTCATAGCCACCCTTTGCCCTGACGACAGCTTTGCACACTCTTGGCATTCTCTCAACCTGTCATGCACTGATCTGTTTCACATGTCCTTGTGATTGTCTCCATTTGTCTCTATTTTCCCCGGTGTATTTATCCCTGTGTTTCCTGTCTCTCTGTGCCAGTTCGTCTTGTCTTGTCAAGTCAACCAGCGTGTTTTACCCGTGCACCTGCTTTTTCTTATCTCTCTTTTGCTAGTCCTCACGGTTTTTGACCCTTGCCTACCCTGACTCTGAACCTGCCTGCCAGACCGTTCTGCCTGCCCTGACCTCGAGCCTGCCTGCCGCTCTGTACCTCCTGGACTCTGACCTGGTTTTGATCTTTTGCCTGTCCAAGACCATTCTCTTGCCTATCCCTTGGATTATAATAAATATCAGAGACTTGAACCCTGCCTCACATGTCTGCATCTTGGTCTTGCCTTGTACCCTGACACAACCATCACTCTCCTTGGACAAATAGGCTTTACAAACACTGGAGGTGTGTTTTGGGTCACTGTCCTGTTAAAAAACAAATGATAGTCCCGCTATGCGCAAACCAGACGGGATAGCGTATCGCTGCAGAATGCTGTGGTAGCCATGCTGGTTAAGTGTGCCTTGAATTCTAAATAAATCAGACACCAGCAAAGCACCACACACCTCCTCCTCCACTGTTCATGGTGGGAACCATACATGCGGAGATCATCCGTTCACCTACTCTGCGTCACACAAAGACATGGCGGTTGGAACCAAAAATCTCAAATTTGGACTCGTCAGACCAAGGAACAGATTTCCACCGGTCTAATGTCCATTGCTCGTGTTTCTTGGCCCAAGCAAGTCTCTTCTTATTTTTGGTTTCCTTTAGAAGTGGTTTCTTTGCAGCAATTTGATCGTGAAGGCCTGATTCACGCAGTCTCCTCTGAACAGTTGATGTTGAGATGTGTCTGTTACGTGAACTCTGAAGCATTTATTTGGGCTGCAATTTCTGAGGCTGGTAACTCGAATGAACTTATCCTCTGCAGCAGAGGTAACTCTGGGTCTTCCATTCCTGTGGCGATCCTCATGAGATCCAGTTTCAATGTTGATGTTTTTTGCGACTACACTTGAAGAAACTTTCAAAGTTCTTGACATTTTCCGTATTGACTGTTAAATAATTATATATTCCTAATTACCTTTTTTTTGCTGGATTTTCACCCACAATGGCCAATCCACCATTCATTCTGATCTTAACTCGACAGATTAACCAATCTTTCCCAGTATAATGCCATTTTACTAGTTGCTTTTGCAACACACCCCTCCATTTTACAGTGATGTTTTACGAGGGTCTGAACCTCCCTATTTGTAACATTATTGCCCTAAAAGTATACTGTATACTTGAGTATAATGATATTTCCCATTGACAGGTTGTGGTTTTTCACATCCACTAACAATACAGCTTACAGGTCCACATGAACCCTGATATTATGACATAACAACCATTCCTGGACCTGACTCCAAAAGCAACCCACCAATAGACATTACCAGAAAAGATGCTCTATTGATTGTTTCCTCATGGCAGTCAGCACAAGGCTGACTATTTTTTAAATGTATTTATTTAACCTTTATTTAACTAGGCAAGTCAGTGAAGAAGACATTTTTATTTACAATGACAGCCTAGGAACAGTGGGTTAACTGTCTTGTTCAGGCGCTGAACGAGAGATGTTTACCTTGTCAGCTCAGGGATTCAATCTAGCAACCTTTCGGTTACTGGCCCGACACTCTAACCACCAGGCTACCTGCCGCCCCTATCATCCTCCCTAATCTTAAACGGCACCGACCACCACTTTGGTGGTGATGAAATTAGTAGAGGATGTTTGTGTGACCAAGCAGTTGTTGCACTAGAGTCATCCATGTGCCTCAAAACATCTTAGCCCATCGAGTTAACGCCTACACATTAGCTCTATGAACTTACACAAGTCTTCATGTCTCAGACAAGACTGCTAAACACACACGTGTAGTTACCAGAACCACCCGACACTACACTGAGGAATTTGAAAGATGCATAGATAGTATTTCTAAATTAAAACATGCTGAGGTGTAGAGTTTCTAAATAAAGATATAATTGCTTGTGTTATAAGAAAAGGCAGATGTGTATCCAACCATGTTGGACCAAAAGGGTAAATATGTGACAGGTTGAAAAATGAACAAATTATTCTGCTTCATCCACTCCGGTTGTGGTCCCAGTGTTAATTATCAAACATCTAAACACATCTATTCATTTTGGCAGTCTCCATACCATCAAAAGTCAAAAGCATATGTAAGTTGATGCTGATGCATGGCAATATTAATCATCATTTTATTGTTGGGCCCGGCAGTGAACTGGGCAGAGTCCCTGTTTGGTTCAAGATGGAGTAGGCTGAGCAAAAAATTGCAATTTCCTTGTCATGAATGGAAAGTTCTCTAAAGCAGTTTGGAGTGATCTGCCATCAATCACACTAAATTTCTCCTGAGTTGGGAAAAAAATCTGGAAAAGCTGTACCACACCATTACCTGAACAGCTTTCACAGTGACTAATTATGTATGACAAAAAACATTCAAGACTTGCTCAAAGTATAGCCTGTGTAGATTGCAAACTGCAGTCTTAACACATTTTACATTTCAATGTAGAGGAACTCTGAACCTATAACACTAATTCTAAAGGCCAGATAAGTATGTCATAAGGTCACTGTAAAGTAGAATGTGATGGTCATAATTCTCTTTCTTTCATATTTTTCCAGACTTTTTTTCCCCCAGTTTTTTTTTTTTTTCTCTTTAGGAACCCATAACACTTAGGACTACATTATCTTTGGTACAAAGATAGAACTCATCCCCAATTATTTGGTCAGATTTTAATCCTCCCCGATACAATGGAAAGGACATTGTAGTTGCCGTAGTCAGTCATTGGTTGACAATAGAAGAGGACATCTCTCCTGAACTTCACTCTGCCATCCACTTGGCTGGAATGTTAGGACTTGTTGATTTTAGCGTTCGCTTATTGAATGGGATCTAAGCACTTACAAATTTGTAACATATTGTACAGTGTCATGCAAAATGGATGACATTATACACAATTGTACACCATTTTCAGTGGCCCATTTTGGCTAGTGAGTGCTACTTTCAAAACTACTGGCTGAAATTATACTACACCTTTTTAATACATAATCAACATTTTACATCAGCCTGTTGTTTCCTCCTAAAGCTCTGTTAAAAATCTAAACAAGTCCTTCTATTTTGTGGAATATTTGGCAACATTATTGAAACTACAAGTTTTCACAAAAAAATTAAATTCCATTAACAATGTTGAACAAGGTCACTCTTCATGGTTTCAAGACATATCATGATTTGAATAAAGTAAATAAAAATGCCTAAATCAGAATTGTTGCTTGACGAGGTGAATTTTTCATGAATGTAGAAAAATCTATGCTTTGATGAGTTTAAAATGAGCAATACTCTGTTAAATATTAATGAAGAATACTTAATCAAAGGCTACTTATGAACGGCCGTCAAAGGGTATGCAGATTATTCATTGTTAACGCATCTTTAAATATTCCACAGTCTGGAGACAGATTCAATAAGCCATGCTGTACTGACCGGTGAATCAACCTAAATGCTAATATTAAACAGGCTAGGGTTAGCGGTTTAGGTTAAGGTTTCTCACCTATCATCTGACTAAAGCTGCACAATCCAGAGTCTCTCCATTGGCAACCATAGCTTGGTTGAGAATGTAGATGGGAGACCACTTTGGAAAAAGAAGTTGCCACAAATGTTGTAGAGGTGAGATCTCTTCCCTTCGGTTGAAGTTGACTCCAGCTCAAGTGGTCCACATACTGTACCTACAGGTAACTGCCAAAATAAATGAAACACCAACACAAAGTGTCTTAATAGGGCGTTGGGCCACCACGAGCTGCCAGAACAGCTTCAATGCACCTCGGCATAGATTCTACAAGTGTATGGAACTGTATTGGAGGGATGCGACACCATTCTTCCACGAGAAATTCCATAATTTGGTGTTTGTTGAGGTTGGTGGTGAGAAATGCTGTCTCAGGGGCCGCTCCAGAATCTCCAATAAGTGTTCAATTGGGTTGAAATGTGGTGACTGACACGCGCACACACACACACACACACACACACACACACACACACACACACACACACACACACACACACACACTTTAAACCCCCTATGTTCCTTTGAGACCCCTCTTTCAAAGTCACTGAGATCTCTTCATCTAGCCATTGTAAACAAAATAATGGCCAACTGGGCATTTCTATACATGACCCTAAGCATGATGGGATGTTCATTTCTTAATTAACTTAGGAACCATACCTGTGTGAAAGCAGCTGCTTTCAATATACTTTGTATCTCTCACTTAAGTATTTCCTTTATTTTGGCAGTTACCTTATTTCTCCAACCCATTGAAGATACTATACTTACAACAATATTTAATTCTTCTGAACTTGAGATGCTGTTTTATCCCACAACAGAGCCTTTCTCTCTGCTGGTGAGCTTTCATGAACTTGGCCCTAAACTGACTCTTAATGCCTCCTTGCAAGATGTGGCTATTTAGTGAAGTGGAATTCTGGGGTATTCCTCATCATTATTCCCCTGCTGTATTGCTGTATCCCAAAACCTCAGCTGTGTGTCCCCAGAGATGGCCCTAATGTGTTCAGATACCCCTGCCCACGATTCTAATGGCCTCCATTTCACCAGAGTGTATTTTATAGACTCCAACCATGCTGAGAAACTTTCACATTCAATTTCAACTTGTGACGGGGGAGTCCATCTTCGTCCCTGTCCCCATAGCATGAAATGGGTATCTCATTCTTGTTCTCTCTCTTTCGTTATCTCTTACGAATGCACACATGCACATGCCCACTCACACGTACCCTAGGCAACTATATACGGTAATGTCAAATCAGTAAGATAATACTGGGAAAATACTTGACAAATGAATCTCTCTAACAATCTTTTTACTCATATTGCAATGACATATTCTCTCATATAAACAAAAGCTTCATTTTCACAAGCAATTAAGATGTTCTGCCGTATGTCCGTCTTCTGGGAATGCAACAACCTAAGGAATTGTTGTTAATGATAGCCTGTCAGTGGTGCAGCTGTCCAGAATAAATTGTCAAGATCCCTCATAAACAGTAATTCCCCAAACATCACAAGACGCACGTTACAGAAACTTCTGAACACGCTCAAAGTGTTGCTCAAAGATGAAAAAATATATCTGGATTTTCTGCAAATGAGTGTGGTTGTTTGGCGTGTTAGTGTATTTACCTTACACTTGCATAGACATTGGTAAATCTACGTAACTTCTTACAAGTACTTTAATCAAACTTTCATGATAGTATAAATTAATTCAATTATATTATTTCAACAATTACCTGTTAATCGCAACCACACTTTACACAGAGGTGGAACTCAACTCTAACTGAAAGACAGTAGTTAATACCATTTAGACGATTACAATTGCCCAGTAGATAATAATCCACTAAATGTTTCCAGTGATGACAGGTGTGTGAACTCAGCGGGGGATCTGCCATGCCAGAGTATCACGCAGGGACCATATTGACAGTACTACAGAGTAGCAGCTCAGGTTTAGACAGATATTTGATTTACCATTCCTTTTGTCCCATAATCATGTTATCAAAGAAAACCTCTTCTGAAAACCTTTTGTGGATCCTTATCATCGCCTCATGAAACTTCATTGTAAATTGTCATCTGTTGCAAGTTAGGGATGTTTTTGTGTGAAAATTGCAATCCGCTGGTGACTTTTGATAGTGGATCTTAGCCGCCTCCATATGATTACCTAACATGTTATTAATATTCTGTGTTGACACATGAATCAAAGGAACTGTCATAAACTTGAAAGTGAAATAATTATAGACTTCCCAATATTATGTCAGCTCCTAGTGCTTTCACTCACAACATAGTAATTTTCTGTTAGTTAACCAGGGTCATCCATCTCTCACTGAGCTTCACACTCTTATTAGTTCTTAATTCCCAAATTTGAAATGTTTAATATCCTGAGATGGATTATAATATAGCTTTGTCAGGTTCAATTCTAATGGTCATATTTACTCTATACAGGGAAAGGGAAAGGGTAAGAGGGATACCTAGTCAGTTGTCCAACTGAATGTATTGAACTGAAATGTGTCTTCCGCATTTAACCCAACCCCTCTGAATCAGAGAGGTGCGACATCCACATCACTGGCTTTGTTTGAGATTTACAAGACTTAAAGGCACACTCCATATTTTATATTTCTGCAAAACAAAGTCGCTCAGTAACATAGATAGCTAGCTAGTTAACTTGTTATGGCTGCAGGGGGCGTATTGAAAAACTGGAAAATATGTGCCAATTTTCAAACGGCCTCTTAATCAATTTTTGCTCTTACAATATGCATATTATTATTACTATTGGATAGAAAACAGTCTCTAGTTTCTAAAACCGTTTTAATTATTTCTCTAAGTGGAACAGAACTATTTTTACAGCCCATTTCCTATCCGGAAGTGAGATTTCCAAAATCGATGTCGCTCTTCAAGACCTTGTCTATAAAAGGGCATGTCACTTAGGACTGTAGAAACACGTCATACGCCTTCCTCTGGGTGTCATGCGGAAGTGAGAGCAGAAATGACTTGATTATCTCGTCCTGGGATTGAACACAACCTCTTGGAGTGAGACTTGCGCACCTAATTTTTTTTTCTGGGCGCGAAGTAGGACCTGGACTCGGCTCCTGGAAAACACTCGTTAAAGGTGAATATGATCTCTGGCTTCGATTTTATTTGATACATGTCACAATATCATCCTAAAGTATGTTTTTTCAATATAGTTTCATTATATTATTGAAATTTATTCTGGACTTTATGCGACGCAAGAATTGGTTCAAGAACGAGAGGTTAGCAACGCACGGCCAGTGTGCTTGCTAATTCAAGAGGGAAATCGTTCGTTCTGGATCGAAATAAAGACGTTTCTGAACAAAGGACCCCTTGGAGAACATTCTGATGGAAGATCAACAAAGATAAGGACCCAATTTGGGATGCTTTTTCATATATCTGTCGAACTGTGCTATGCTACCGTTTGACTAGAATCAATGCTGCTGTGTGCTAGCTATTGTAGTAAGCTAATATAACGATATATTGTGTTTTCGCTGTAAAACACTTCAAAAATCGGAAATATTGGCTCTATTCACAAGATCTTTGTCTTTCTTTAGCTATCCACCATATATTGTTCTGAAATGTTTTATGATGTGTAATTAGTAGTTGACTTTGGTGTCTGTATTTTCTCTGGCTACTCCCGTGCGATTTCTGACTGTAGCTATGATGGTAGCAGTAATGTAAAACTGATTTATAGCTAAAATATGCAAATTTTTTGAACAAAACATAGATTTATTGTTTAACATGTTATAGGACTGTCATCTGAGGTAGTTTTTTCTAGGTTATTTAGGTTGGTTCTAGGTTAGTTAGGTTGGCTTGTGCATGCTACTTGCATCCTACTTGTGCTGTGAAAAATGTCTGTCCTCCTTTTTTATTTGGTGGTGAGCTAACATAAATATATATGGTGTTTTCTCTGTAAAACATTTAAAAAATCGGACATGTTGGCTGGATTGACAAGATGTTTATCTTTCAAATGCTGTATTGGACTTGTTAATGTGTGAAAGTTAAATATTAAAAAAAAAATAGATTTTGAATTTCGCGCCCTGCACTTGAGCTGGATGTTGTCATAGGTGTACCGGCGACGGGCTGCAGCCATAACAGTTAACTTAGCTAGCTAGCATAACTCAATGTTAGCAGGAGTTAGCCAAAGTTTGTATTTGATTTTGTATTTATTATGGATCCCCATTAGCTGCTTCCAAGGCTTCTCTTCCTGGGATCCGGCAAAATTAAGTCAGTTATACAATTTTAAAAACATTACAATACATTAATTACAGAATTCACAACACACTAAGTGTGTGCCCTCAGGCCCAACTCCACTACCACGTACACTACCGTTCAAAGATTTGGGGTCACTTAGAAATGTCCTCGTTTTTGAAAAAAAAAAAGCGATTTTTTTTTGTCCATTAAAATAACATCAAATTGATCAGAAATACACTGTAGACATTGTTAATGTTGTAAATGACTATTGTAGCTGGAAACGGCAGATTTTTTATGGAATATCTACATAGGCGTACAGAGGCCCATTATCAGCAACCATCACTCCTGTGTTCCAATGGCACGTTGTGTTAGTTAATCATTTTAAAAGGCTAAATGATCATTAGAAAACCCTTTTGCAATTATGTTAGCACAACTGAAAATTGTTGTTCTGATTAAAGAAGCAATACAACTGGCATTCTTTAGACTAGTTCAGTATCTGGAGCATCAGCATTTGTGGGTTCGATTACAGGCTCAAAACGGCCAGAAACAAAGACCTTTCTTCTGAAACTCGTCAGTCTATTCTTGTTCTGAGAAATTAAGGCTATTCCATGCGAGAAATTGCGAGAAATTGCGAGAAATTGCGAGAAATTGCCAAGAAACTGAAGGTCTCGTACAACTCTGTGTATCACTCCCTTCACAGAACAGCGCAAACTGTCTCTAACCAGAATAGAAAGAGGAGTGGGAGGCACAGCTGAGAAAGATGACAAGTATATTAGTGTCTCGTTTGAGAAACAGATGCCTCACAAGTCCTCAACTTGCAGCTTCAGTAAAAGTACCCGCAAAACACCAGTCTCAACGTAAACATTGAAGAGGCGACTCTTCAAACATTGAAGAGGCGACATATCTCAGACTGGCCAAGATTCAGATGGGTAAAAGAACACAGACACTGGACAGAAGAACTCTGACTAGAAGGCCAGCAATCCGAAGTCGCCTCTTCGCTGTTGACGTTGAAACTGGTGTTTTGCCATTCCAGGCGGTAATGCAACCGGTCAGGATGCTCTCGATGGTGCACCTGTAGAACTTTTTGACGATCTGGGGACCCATGCCAAATCTTTTCAATCTCCTGAGGGGGAAAAGGTGTTGTCATGCCCTCTTCACAACTGTCTTGGTCTGTTTGGACCATGATAGTTTGTTTGTGATCTGGACACCAAGGAGCTTGAAACTCTCGACCCTCTCCACTTCAGCCCCGTCGATGTTAATGGGGGCCTTTCCGGCCCTCCTTTTCCTATAGTCCACGATCAACTCCTTTGTCTTGCTCATATTGAGGGAGAGGTTGTTGTCCTGGCAGACTCTGACCTCCTCCCTACAGGTTGTCTCATCGATGTCGGTAATCAGGCCTACCACTGTTGTGTCGTCAGCAAACTTAACGATGGTGTTGGAGTCGTGCTTGACCACACAGTCGTGGGTGAACAGGATTGCAGGAGGAGACTAAGAATGCACCCCTGAGGGGCCCCAGTGTTGAGGATCAGTGTGGCAGATGGGTATGCATGGGTGTCTGAGCTGTGTGCTAGTTGTTTAAACAGACAGCTCAGTGCTTTCAACATGTCAATACTTCTCACAAATACAAGTAGTGATTAAGTCAATCTCTACTATACTTTGAGCCAGGAGAGATTGACATGCATATTATTAATGTTTGCTCCCTGTGTACATCCAAGGGCTAGCCGTGCTGCCCTGTTTTGAGCCAATTGCAATTTTCCTAAGTCCTTCTGTGGCACCTGACCACATGACTGAACAGTAGTCCAGGTGTGACAAAACGAAAGCTTGTAGGACCTGCCTTGTTGATAGTGCTGTTAAGAAGGTAGAGTAGCGCTTTATTATGTACGGACTTTTCCCCACCTTAGCTACTGTTGTATCAATATGTTTTGACCATGACAGTTTACAATCCAGGGTAACTCCAAGCAGTTAAGTCACCTCAACTTACTCAATTTCCACATTATGTATTACAATATTTAGTTGAGGTTTAGGGTTTAGTGAATGATTTGTCCCAAATACAATGTTTTTGAAATATTTAGGACTAATCTGAAACTAACTGCAGCTCTTTGTTAAGTGTTGCAGTCATTTCAGTTGCTGTAGTAGCTGACGTGTATAGTGTTGAGTCATCCGCATACATAGACACACTGGCTATACTCAGGTGGGGTTTTCTGGGGTTGTAGGGCCTAAGAAGAGTCAAAGGTTAAGCCTGTGCAGGGCTTACAGAAACTAATTTCTCTTATCTTCTCTGGTCATGAAGCATGAGCAATAACATTATCACGGGCCTGTTGTTACAGAGGGAACTGCATTACAAACGCACAGAGGAGATTTCACCAGTACACGTCTCAGGAATGTATCCAATCGCCGGTCTAATCTTGCTATTGTACTTACCCTTATCGGCCCTCACCGCTGTGAATAGAACAAAGAATAATATCTCCCAATCCATAAATCATAACTTCAAACACTGTGTTAGGTCACCACTTAAACTGTCTTTGAGGTTAAAGGCTTACCTGAGTTGCTCTAGTCTCACTCCCCTGCAGGCTTATGTTGTTAATTGATCTACTCGCATTCAGACAAAGAATACCATTTGCAATTGATCATGAATGTCATGTAAATTTAAGACTACAGTTTTACACAGAGAGTGTTGTTTCCCATCATGAACTATTTTACTGCAGCTGCATGTTCTTGTACAGATAACAGATCATATGAGGATGTGGCTGGTCAATGGGTGTGTGTGTATGTGCAACGTGAGGTGAGTATAGAGTTCTTCAGTAAAAAAAACATTTAAGAGATTGTCACTTCAATCTATGGCCATGTAGGGTATTGAGTGCCAGATTTGCCCTAGATTTCAGCTATGGCCACGTAATACTTACGAGATGTGGTTCAAAAGCAGAGGCGAGTAATATCATGCCGTCCTTATAATTTATGAATGGCCCAGTTCAATTTGCTTTGTTACTGTACTGTGTCGGTCTCAAATATATTAAAAAAACACAAAGAAACAGATACGCAAATGATTCTTACAGTAATTGTGTTCATGAAGATGATAAATTGTACACTGTGTTCCCATTTAGACTACATTTTTATTTATATCTATATGGCCTCCGTTCAAGTGCATGTGTCCATCACTAGCATTTTTGTGGCTCGACTACCAGCTTTTGAATGGAAGACTGTTGCTGTAGACAACTACAGTGCATCGCAAAATGTTATCATCCCATTGATTGATCGATCAACTGATTGAACGGTCGGGCGACCGCTTAATTGATTGCCATGTGAATATCCAAGCAAGGTAGTGTTTTGGTGAGAGGTATGATATGGAAGTATCAGATTTTGTATTCCTGTCAAGTGAATTGTTCATTAGTTTCACTCCACCTATTCTCCTGTGAGACTTTTTTTTATTTTACTCAAAGCTCAGTTTGAAAGAGAAGCTTTGGTGTAAGTAAGCACACAGACCACTTGGGGAGCAAATCCCTACGGACACTCGGAAAAAGAACAGCTTCAAAGGGTGAATTGTATAAGGAAAATACAATGATTAAAAGTGAAATGTTTGTTTGAAGATAATGTTATTTTGAAAAACTCTCTTAAGAGGATTTCTCACTGAAAAAAGTAAAGAGAAAGAGTGGGAAGAGAGAAAGTACTTTATTATTTCCACAGTAATGCAGACGTGTACGAAATCAGTAAAAATGTAAAGAATTGCTATTCGTCTCACCGTTTCCATATTCTACATTTTTGTGTTGAAAAACTAGATCAGAATCCTTGGATTAGTCTTTTAAAGGCTACAAGCCCTGTAACCATAACAGGTGCACATTAGTATTCAACACTGGAAGTCTGATGAGGCTGACTGGATGGGTCAAGTCAGAACCACATCTAGGACGGGTCCAAACAGCTTTAACCCAAAGCTCATTATGTGAAATTATGAGGATGACCACAACTCAAAAAATTGGAATGAGTCAAAGGAGATTATTATGTCATAGGCTCAAATTCAACAAATTTCATCCAACAAATGTAATTACTTAAAATCCATCTGACGGTATGCTGGTTGCAGATAGATCCATTACTGAAGAGAATGATAAATAGGAAAAAGAATGTCATATGATTTCTGTCATATAAGGTCTGTTCCTAATTATTATTTTTTGTATTGTCTATACAGGCATGCAATAAACATGTTGTTCAAGTCATGCCATCTTTAATGAAAAGCGATACACCCAACCAGGCAGTGTGTATTAGTTCCTTGGTTGTGGGACTTCAGACTTCCTTAGTTGTCCCTCTGAAAACTCGAACATCAGACCATTTTCTATTCCCTTGCAATTATGAATTATTTTTACGGCAGGACTTTGCATAAATAACAGCTAATTGAATATAAATGGGATGTGATGCTATTTGATTATCTGTTTTTCATTTTGTGAAAAGATTATGCAAATGCTGATCATTTGCATATCACCATACAGGAAATGAAATAAAATGTCTGTCTAGATTATAATTTTTTTCCAACATCACAATACAAATTTCTTTAATCTCATGAATTTGGGATTAGTTTCACATTTTGGTGTGATGCTCCAATTTGGTTCATAGAAAGAGGTCATTTACACAGAAAGAGCTTTTGTTTGCTTCAGTAGGTGAAGACAATAGACTTAATAAAGTTGAAACCGGCTTTGTTATTTTTCTTAAAGCTTGACTGAATCCTGGTATTTGTCAGAACCGCTCATTGTTGGCGGGCAGATATGCTGGGAGACGGCACCACACCGATGATGAAGAGTTTACTCTCATACGGTCTGTATGAGGTAAATGGAAGAAATGAAAAGCCTATAACATGAGTGGATGGTGAATTACTGTCCTGTCTGGCACTCAGACCCCTGCTTTATCTTCACGGCAATTCGCAGTAATACAATGTGGCTGTGCAGGCCGGGCCTTTGGCCTTTATCTGCTAAACAGAATGAAATGTAGGTGTTAGAGGATGCCATCTCAAAATTGGAATACAGGCTAATGATCACTGTAAATCTCACATTGTATACATTTGACCATGTAACTCACTTAAAATGTGTAGTTTAATGTAGGCCTATTTGCTTACACCAAACATAGTGTCCTGCTGTTGTGAAAATCTGGCCTTGGGCATTGGTGAGATGTGTTCCCTACCTGCAAAATCTGCTTTGCAACAGTGATGGCTTATGTATTGGATTACAGTTCCACCTTTCAGAAGTTTTGCTTTTTAAAAGTTTCTTATTTCTCGGGACCGGTTTGATGAAATTACCTCTAAGCATTGTAAATACATGAATAATCAGTTATCTTTTGTTATGCTGAGTACAATATTGATATTTTCCATTGACGACTTAATGTGGGCTCGTCGATGGCACAGATCAATCCTCCCTGAAACCCAGCTGAAGTAGCCCGGGAGTTTGATTGAATTTCCAGTATGAGAGTCTTCATTTCGATTCTAATTTCAATCAATTTTGCTTGGTGTAGCATTGATCAGTTGAAATGTGCCGCAATATCACAGGGGACATTCGCCAAGTTGTATTGAATAGGAAAGTGCTAGGAGTGAAGCATATCTATTAGTATTGAGTGATTGCTGAGGTATGTCTTGACTACTTACATTTCAAAGATATGGCCCAAACCAGGGTTGCCCAACTCCAGTCCCCAACAGCTAAGACCTGCTGCTTTCCTTGTCTTTTTGGCAGTCGATCAATTAATGTCACTGATTGCCAAGAGGCTTCCTAGGTCTAAATCAGTCTGTAAAAAGGCATGGTAAAAAGCAATAACAATTAACAGCCGATAGGGTGATCCTGAAACATACAGTACCAGCCAGTCAATGAGGCCGGACAGAGTCCTGAGGCATGCGCATCTCTGTAAGAACGAATCATTCTGCCTGTGAGCTCCCTTTTTCACCACAGTAAGAATTCTGAGGATCTATTCCTTGTTATTATTCACCCCAGCAATCATGTTAAACCAAAGTTTTCCTGCTGTTTCTGAGTCTATTGATTCATAGCTAAATCATTCTTATAGATGTGTTTGTGTGAAGTTTCCCACATACAAATGTGTAATCTTCCATTTTCCTTTGTATTATTATTTTTTATTTAACCTTTATTTAAGTCAGTTAAGAACAAATTCTTATTTACAATTTACAGTTCCATACCTATCGTGACGTTAAGTTGACGTCAAGCAATGGTTTCCTCTAGTAATGAACACCTAACACCATAAGATCTTAAGATCGTCATGACACTGGTAGATCTTATTCAGCTACGCACCTCCAATCAAAACGTCTCTCCTTCACATTGACATCTTCCCCCTTCTGAGAAGTTATATTCTGTATTAACAGGCTATGTAAAATATAGTTACAGAGGCTACCAGACATATCTGTCCATACAGGGTAAGTAAAAAAAATAAAAAAAATAAAAAACGAAATCAGTCGATAGATTCTTATTAGGCAGCTCCATTGGGAACGTGAGCTTTTACTCATTTAACTGATGGATATGTCTCTGTGCAGCTTTGCCTTACTGCCTAAAAGACTGCTTAGTGTCCATTTTCCTTACATGCAATTTCCCTCCAGCAATTCCCCAGGTACCCAAAATGAATTAATGGGGCTTAATGTATCATGAAATGCCTAGGGATGATGGGAATTGTGCACCCTATCTAAGTGTGTTTCTCCATACTGTGGAAACGCACAATAACGCTTACAGAGAAACTTCACCCTAAAATATAAACCATTGCTTTACAGTACAGTAATGGTTTCTTCTGTCAATAGAGCTAATACACATTATTCAGCAATGTTTCTCCACCAGTCTAATTCAATTTATGTTCTCAACTATTTCCAGTCTCAGTTCCCTAGGTTACAAGTTGTCCAGTGATATCTCACGCTAATACAAAACCATGGATATAAGACATTCCGTGCTATAGGTTTTCAGTGATAAATACTGTAAAAATGTAAATTGAGTAAAGTTGTGAAAGTTAGTGTAGGCAGCTCTGCAGGTTATAAGACAACAACAGGAGGCTGCTCATGGGACTTCTTCTCTGATCTTGCCCCCTGGCTGGAATGCAATTAAACAAATCCAAACAAGCAGCTTTAGAGCTGGTCGCACAGTTTTAACAAGCATGTGTCCTACCTGTGGTGTCCAAACGTCAGACATTTACAACAAAGAAACGGGGAGTGTGCAGCACTCATCCCTTTGTCTCTATGTAAGCCTCCAGACAGCTTGAAGAGTCTCTTCTTGTCATTACTGTTTTGTTTTGGGTGCCGTTATCAGTATCTGTGGGGTTTCATCCCGTCAGCGTGGCAGGCCCATTCGTTGATGAGCCTTGGTTCCAGACATGTACGATGCACACCACAGAGGCAGACTGGATTTCAGCACCACAACCCAGTGGACAGCTCCATAGTGCTGTGCAAACAGCAGCACATGGCTATTGGAGCATACTATTGATGTTTCATCTCCTTTCTTCCAACCCTAACCTACAACACCTTACAACATCACTAGTTTAAATCAACCCGGCAAAAAACTACGTAACAACGTGCCACCACTGGGTAGCCAACATTCTAACTAAACGTGCTAAGCTAAATGTGTATGCACATTTTCAAATGAGCTCGTATACTTCATGCTGTCTGACTTCTTTACATTTAGACCCTTACTTCACATTATAATTAGCCACTGGAATGATTTGAAAAAAAGAACCATTAGGAAGTAGAAAATGGCGGAAATGAAGCAACTCATTAATTGCGTTCTTTAGGGGCACCAGCTGTGATTAGTTTTCCTTCAAGGAAAACACAGTCAAACAAAGGATTTGTTGTATTTCTAAGAAGCTTGGAAATCCACAGTACAGTGCAGTATTGTCTATGTTATCATTCTGTTTGTAAACAGGTGCACAACTTTTTCATTACCATATCTACAGGACAGATATTGAAACCAGATGTGGTTAATTTACAAATACAAATCAGACTTGGAAGTCAAAGTGAGTGAATGATTTGACACCAGTTTAACTTATGGCTGAGATCCCGTTAATGGGATCGATATGACAACAGCCAGTGAAAGTGCAGGGCGCCAAATTCAAACAACAGAAATCTCATAATTAAAATTCCTCAAACATAAAAGTATCTTATACCATTTTAAAGGTAATCTTGTTGTTAATCCCACCACAGTGTCCGATTTCAAAAAGGCTTTACAGCGAAAGCACCACAAACGATTATGTTAGGTCACCACCAAGTCACAGAAAAACACAGCCATTTTTCCAGCCAAAGACAGGAGTCACAAAAAGCAGAAATAGAGATAAAATTAATCACTAACCTTTGATGATCTTCATCAGATGACACTCATAGGACTTCATGTTACACAATACATGTATGTTTTGTTTGGTAAAGTTCATATTTATATCAAATAATCTCAGTATACATTGGCGCGTTATGTTCAGTAGATCCAAAAACATCCGGTGATTTTGCAGAGAGCCACATCAATTTCCAGAAATACTCATAATAAAGGTTGATCAAAGATACAAGTGTTATACATGGAATTTTAGATCCACTTCTCCTTAATGCAACCGCTGTGTCAGATTTCAAAAAAGCTTTACGGAAAAAGCAAACCATGCAATAATCTGAGGTCGGCGCTCAGAGCCCAATCAAGACAAAAAGATATCCGCCATATTGTGCAGTCAACAGAAGTCAGAAATAACATTATAAACATTCACTTACCTTTGATGATCTTCATCAGAATGCACTCCCAGGAATCCCAGTTCCACAATAAATGTTTTTTTTCTTTCGATAATGTCCATAATTTATGTCCAAATAGCAAATAGCGCGTTTTATAAACAAATCCAAAGTCACGAAGCGCCTTCACTAGGAGCAGACGAAATGTCAAAATGTTCCGTTACAGTCCGTAGAAACATGTCAAACGATGTATAGAATCCATCTTTAGGACGTTTTTAACATAAATGTTCAATAATGTTCCAACCGGAGAATTCCTTTGTTTTCAGAAAAGCAAATGGAACAGAGCTCGCTCTCACGTGAACGAGCGTCGCGAGCTCAAAGCATTCTGCCAGACCTCTGACTCATTCCCCTCTCATTCGGCCCCACTTCACAGTAGAAGCATCAAACAAGGTTCTATAGACTGTTGACATCTAGTGGAAGCCTTAGGAAGTGCGACATGACCCATATCGCACTGAATCTTCAATAGGGAATGAGTTGAAAAACGACCAACCTCAGATTTCCCACTTCCTGGTTGGATTTTTTTCTCAGGTTTTTGCCTGCCATATGAGTTCTGTTATACTCACAGACATCATTCAAAAAGTTTTAGAAACTTCAGAGTGTTTTCTATCCAAATATAATAATATGCATATATTAGCAACTGGGACTGAGTAGCAGGCCGTTTACTCTGGGCACCTCTGGGCATCTTATTCATCCAAGCTACTCAATACTGCCCCAAGCCATAAGAAGTTAAATGTTTATGAGTAATGGAAAAAATCTTCTCAAATTTGTGGTAAAAAACATTGCCTAAACTCAATTAACAAATAAAAATGCATGTGCAAAATTAGCAATACATGGTTGGGTTACATTACAATTGAGGTGCAGGCCAGCGTAATTGGACGTATGTAAGCATGGACCATGGATAGAAAACTTCCAACACACATAAAATAGCAGGCAATAAGTAAATGGAAAGGACTGAACAATAGATGTCTACTGGTGGAAAAGATACACGGGTTGAAATACAATTTTAATGTGGAGTCAATATCATTTTTATTGGAGTCAATGTACACTTTTGTGTTGAGGCACAAGAGAGAACTGTAACTGTCAGATGGTACATATTGTTACAATAGAGCATTGTCACGTAATGAAAAGATTTTCTAAGACATAGTCGACTTCAGTTTCTTTCATCACTGTCTGGGAACTTCTTTGTCCCTTTGTTGTGGGTAACTTAGTCTGGGAGACATAGACCTCCTTCTTACTGTACATCATGGGAGAGATGAACAACTAACTCTCACAGCCTCACGTCAGAATTAGACGTTTATCAATGTTAATCAAACGCCAAATGTAGAAGTTGTTGCAAACCTCAAATTTCAAAGTGTTTACGGTTAACTCAGAGTTTTTAAGGTTAGGGTTAAGTTTAATCCAAATGGTTACGGTAAGGGTTAAGGTTTGGGATAGACTTAAAAGAAAAATCTCAAAAACAACTTGCAACCTTTGGAATCAGAGGCAGATGCTTAGACCCATCCGCCATCCCCATCCACAAAGCCCTAGAAAAACCGAAACCTACTTGAAGGTAACAGTGCTTACTGTTGCCCCTAGTGGCCCGTTTCAACGTCATCTCCCGATGACCTCAGAAATGGATGTACGTAGAATACTGACTTGTATCAAATGTGACCAGGCTGGATATGAGTGTGATGATGAATATCTGAAGCCATAAATACAAAATGATAGGTAATTAGAGACACCTGAGGAAAATGACCTTTCTGCTGAACACCTGGGATAGAGATCCAGTCATGTCTACTAGAGTGGAGGAGCACATGGTTCACTGCATCATGGGGAGAAAGGATGGGACAGATTGAAGGAGCAAGCAATCATCGGATGATGAGAGATGGAAGAAGTTGAGTGATGGAAAGCAATTTGAGCTTTGATTTTGTAGTATGGTTCAGTTTGACCTCCATATAGAAATCATGGCTACTTGACTTTGATATGAGAAACTGATTTGATAGTCTGATTCCGGCACATAGATTCTAGTGAAGATTTTTGTCAGAGCGTAGACAATTAAAGGTTGCCTGACTTACTGACTCACTGTCACTACTCATAGAGCCTTCCATTGTGTTTGTCTATGCACGGACGAAGGTCTACTGTGAGCAGAAGCTTTCCGAAATGTGCATTGATCTAAGTGTAAGGCTCTTTTCTTCAGTTTAGCTTGCAATATTTACCACCTTTTTCTATCATTGATTAATGCCTAAACTTTACTTTTGGTATTCACGGACAGTCATCATGGCCATTCTCTCTCTCCATTGCCATTTTGTCATCGTCATGGGTCTGTATTTTGCTGTGTGAATAATATCAACACAAAGGCCATTAGATCGAACAGTGTTGACGTTATGCTATATTTGACTTTTTAAAGTGGCCATGACAACAGAGTTCTATTTACCCAATCAATGCTTGGTCTGGAATAACCTTGCCTAGACATGTTTACAAACACTAACCACCCTTCAAAGCCCCACATTTACAAATTCCTCAAGAGGACAACATACCAATTATTCCATGTATATCTTGATTGAATAATGGGACTTGTAATAGTCTGGTCTTTCACAATTCAGTCAAAGCTGTAACCTTTAATTAAGTGTCTGCCAATTACTTTTTGGTTCCAGTTGATGAAAGTAATTACTGTCACCTTGCAAAGTGAGAAAAGTAATTAATCCTTTTTGGTTTTGCCAAATCCCGTTTTTTGGGGGTTCATTCGTTGACCAATTATTCCTAAACAGATTATAAAGCCATTTAATTCTAAGGAAAATAATGTTAAGATATGGTACGTGCATAGGGCCACACAGTACTCGGTGTACTCATTGAAACATTCTTCTGATGGTCATTTTCAAAGTCAATTACAATGTGCTGATATTCATAGCATGTATACTAAGTATACTGCTATGTCTGGGGAGGAGAGGGGATCTTATTATTTTTGATAATTTATCAGACAATGCCAGGTGGGTTGTGGGACCAGAATGGCATTTCATGGAGTCCTTTGTGTATTCCTTTGAATGAGGCCATGTCTGGGAATCCCAGCACTGCAGCACAGTGTGGCTCTATGCTCTATGTTAAGGCTATAGCCCAGTCCCAAACCTGCCCATTGTGAAGGTCTGAAAAGACAGTATAAACCATCCCTGTGTGAGCCAAGTCCCCTTCCAAGCCCCATTCACCACTCAACATCCAACTCGACTGCATGTCTCTGTCTGTTGCCTTTAACGTGACGAAACCCTTCAGTGAGACAGCATTCAGATGATGTGTGTAGGCGACAAAGTATGGGGTAAATAAAATACATCTGTGCTTTGCTGAAGTAAACGGCCATTGATTACTAAACGTGTTACGTCAGCGACTTATCAAGAGCCTATCTGTTAGCTTTATGCACTAAGCACTCACGCTTAACCACGTTACTGTCAATTGTGAGCCAAACCGTTTCAGTTTTTTTCTCAAGCAACAGATGTTGCACTAGAAATACAATTAAGAGTGTTAGCACCCACATTAAATACACGTGATAGATATCGTCACTTAGTTGTGCCACCACTCTGTGACTTGCATTTGTCTGTAAAACAGTAGAGGAAGCTAGAATTGAGTTACGGTATAATGGTGAATAGGTAATGAACGATATATCAGAAAGAGCCTATCAATGGTCTGTCAAGGTAAAAGTTGATTTAGTACTTCATATACAGTACCAGTCAAAAGTTTGGAAACACCTACTCATGTTTGCGTGATCGGAGTAAATTAACCGAGAACAATACTTCTACTCCTACTTACAGCTATTTTTGCTCACATGTAGTTAAATAATTATGTATAAATCCAGTACCAGTCAAAAGTTTGTACACACCTACACATTCAAGGGTTATTCTTTATTTTTACTAATTTCTACATTGTATAATAATAGTGAAGACATCAAAACTATGAAATAACACATATGGAATCATGTAGTAACCAAAAAAGTGTTAAACAAATCCAAATATATTTTATATTTGAGAATCTTCAAAGTAGCCTCCCGTTGCCTTGATGACAGCTTTGCACACTCTTGGCATTGTCTCAACCAGCTTCATGAGGAATGCTTTTCCAACAGTCTTGAAGAAGTTCTCACATATGCTGAGCCCTTGTTGGCTGCTTTTCCTTCACTCTGCGGTCCAACTCATCCCAAACCATGTCAATTGGGTTGAGGTCGGGTGATTGTGGAGGCCAGGTCATCTGATGCAGCACTCCATCACTCTCCTTTATCGTCAAATAGCCCTTACACAGCCTGGAGGTGTGTTTTGAGTCATTGTCCTGTTGAAAAACAAATGATAGACCCATTAAGTGCAAACCAGATGGGATGGCATATTGCTGCAGAATGCTGTGGTAGCCATGCTGGTTCAGTGTGTCTTGAATTCTAAATAAATCACTGTCAGTGTCACCAGCAAAGCACACCATCACACCTTCTCCATGCTTCACGGTGGGAACCACACATACGGAGATCATCTGTTCACCTACTCTGCGTCTCACAAAGACACAGCGGATAGAACCAAAAATCTCACATTTGGACTCCTTAGTCCAAAGTACAGATTTCCATCGGTCTAATGTCCATTGCTCGTGTTTCTGGGCCCAAGCAAGTCTCTTCTTTTTATTGGTGTCCTTTAGTAGTGGTTTCTTTGCAGCAATTCGACCATGAAGGCCTGATTCACACAGTCTCCTCTGAACAGTTGATGTTGATGTGTCTTTTACTCTCTGAAGCATTTATTTGGGCTGCAATCTGAAGTGCAGTTATCTCCAATGAACTTATCCTCTGCAGCAGAGGTAACTCATAAGAGCCAGTTTCATCATAGCGCTTGATAGTTTTTGCAACTGCACTTGAAGAAATGTTCAAAGTTCTTGAAATTTTCTGGATTGACTGACCTTCGTGTCTTAAAGTAATGATGGACTGTTATTTCTCTTTGCTTATTTGAGCTGTTCTTGCCATAATATGGACTTGTTCTTGGTATTTAACCAAATAGGGCTATCTTCTGTATACCACCCCTACCTAGTCACAACACAACTGATTGGATCAATTGAAATGCATTCCAGTTGACTACCTCATGAAGCTGGTTGAGAGAATGCCAAGAGTGTGTAAAGCTGGCACCTGTCACGCCCTGATCTGTTTCACCTGTCTTTGTGATTGTCTTCACCCCCCTCCAGGTGTCGCCCATTATCCCCTGTGTATTTATACCTATGTTTTCTGTCTGTCTGTTGCCAGTTCATCTTGTTTGTCAAGCTGTCAGCTCCTGTCTTTTCCCAGCCTCTCCTTTTCCCGTCCTCCTGGTTTTTGACCCTTGCCTGTCCTGAACCTGTATCCGCCCGCCTGGCCACTCTGCCCGTCCCTGACCCTGAGCCTGTCTGCCGTCCTGTACCTTTGCTCCTACTCTGGATTATCGACCCCTGCCTGCTTTGACCTGTCATTTGCCTGCCCCTGTGGTTACAGTAAACATTGTTACTTCACACAGTCTGCACTTGTGTCTTACCTAGATTCACGATAGCATGAAGGAAAAGGGTGGCTACTTTGAAGAATCTTAAATATAAAATATATTTTGATTTGTTTAACACTTTTTTTGTTACTACATGATTCCATATATGTTATTTCATAGTTTTGATGCCTTCGCTATTATTTTACAATGTGGAAAATAGGAAAAATAAAGAAATACCCTGGAATGAGTAGGTGTGTCCAAACTTTTGACTGGTACTGTATATGTATCTAAACACCAACTAACACAGCTAAATATTGCATTATGAGTAAAAATGCCATGCAAAAATAAATGTTTGCGTATCATAATGCCTGTTTTCAAATTCTCATTTCCTCATTCCAAGCTCCTAAAAACGATTCATTATATGGTAATAGTAAAGTTGGCCATGCTTATTATTTCTGTGTCAACGCATTGAAGGCCTCCCTGGATCATAAGCAATTGCATCTCAGAAATGCAAATATAAAGACAGACAAGGGGTATGAACAACATATACGAATACATCTCCAGAGAGGGCCCAGAGATTATGATAAGGCCATTAGCCGGAGTATGAAGTGTAGATGTACCAATTCTGTCACCCCAAATTAGAGGAGAGGATGTAATTTTACCACATTTTGGTCACTCTTGTTTGGAAAGGAATCTGGCTGTCAATAACTGCACCATGATAGTGTGGAAGTACTGCCAGTTCCAATAAAACAACAGAGAGATCAACAGAATGAGAGGTGACCTTGCCATAATTGAGATTCATCACATGGAAGGCAGGCGGTAGAGGGAGAGAAAAAAAAGTGCTCAAAAAAACACAACACAAATATGCACTCCCAATTTTATGGGAGAATGGCCAACTGTTGTTCAATGGCAGGACCTGAATTTCAATCGCTAGTTTTTAACCACAAGCCTGTGTGTTGTGATCTTTGCTTACTTTCTATTTGTGAGAGGAGTATGCGCATGAAATGACAATTACTGCCATTCCCCCCAATGAAAACAGTCTTAAGCATGTCTACTATTTAGGTGGGATAACAAATCTCCACATTTACAAATAAATGTGACCATAGATGGTGGACACAATGACAATATTCCATACTCCATAATACTTCACTTCCATGAAAAACCATGCCCTGCATGGAGTCTACCAGATATAGATATACAACTGCCAAGCCAAATATTCTAATATGTTTTTTTGTCTAGT
The DNA here is from genome assembly GCF_045679555.1 of Salvelinus alpinus. NCBI lineage: Eukaryota > Metazoa > Chordata > Actinopteri > Salmoniformes > Salmonidae > Salvelinus > Salvelinus alpinus. The sequence goes on from NC_092118.1 coordinate 10,803,460, forward strand.
CATGCTTGATCATGCTAAGGAAAAATAACCACCTGCCATCACCACCCCAAGACAGATCTAAATGTCAGATGACAGAGAATGATGCAGACAACCAGAGGCAAATGTCCTTTGTCAAGCCCACGTAAAGTCTACAAAGACCGTCTGGGTCTATGAAATACAAGGAAGGCTGTTTTCTACCATTGGATATCATCATCAACACCTGTCCAGTGTTAGGACCATTAGCAGAAGACAAGACTGTGAGGCAAACATGATTTATTTACATGATTTATTATTTTCCCAAACTAATCATGCTAATTATGTTTCGTGATGTTTATTCAGCCATCCAAGTTAATACATGTTCATGTCTAGAGGGCATTTAAATATCAGAAACCTTTCAAAGAGAAATGACCTGTGATCTAATCTTTGTAACAGTCCTTAGCTCTCTGAATGAGTCTACTGGTTTGTGAATTGGCTGTCCTCGCGTGGCCGTTTGTGACTCTTGCTGGGGCTGGATGAAATATCTACCAAGGCCCCAATAACATTCCACAGCCCATGAATACAATTGATTTCAAAATACAGCTTAGACTGTAAGTGAAAAAGACTGAGACAACTAAAACATGACTGACATACTGTAAATGCCAAGTGGATCCAATGACAATACATTGTAGTGTTTAATGATGTGAGTTAAGTCTTGACACTGCAAAGAGCTTGATGGTTCTCTGAGGATTACCTAACCTAAGGGTGAGATGCACTGGCCTGACACAGCCCTACTGTTACTGAAGTGCACAGGAAAATCACACATACTCCCAAGTAGTGTTTGTGTAACTTGCATTCGTTCGTGATTCTCAGTGTTTTGAGCTGGAGACACTGCTATTTAATCCAGTGCATGCAGGTGTGCTTAACAAAAGGTGTGCTGCAGGTTTTGGAATACACAATAGCCAGAAAAAGCACACGTTTACATGGTTGACTGGAATAACCTTCATGATATAACCATAAATAGGGAGAATAAGCCCAGTGTAGCAGTAGATTAATGCTGCTTTCAAATGGTCTAGGACAGGAAAGATATTCCTAATGAGCTGGAAAACGCAGAGCTGTTCCCTCCACTAAAATGAGTCTCTAACACACACACACACACACACACACACACACTCTCTCCTTCTGTGTCTCCAGTTTCCACATGGTCCATTTCTCTATCTCGGAGTTCCTTCTACCATCTTACTCTGTATCATTCTAAAGCCCCACTTCCTCTCTACTTCCTGGTCATGATACTGTACATCTCTCATCGTATGACTCTATCCCTCTAGCTCCATCTTTCTATCTATCCCTAGCTCTCTCCCCTCTCTCTTTATTTCTCTTGTGAAATGTCTGCTCTCCTTGTCAGAGCCATGTTTGTAACCTCGTGACCGTTGTCAGGGTGACAAGAGGAGGGGGATAACTCATGGCTTAGATACATTTCCTGGTGTGACACGCCAAGCTTTATCAATGTTTTATATTTTCTGGCTCAGAGCCACTTTAGTAGGTATTGTTTAATGTTTTATTTAGAGGTGCACTGGGTTAAAGTTTCAGTAGGCTGTCACCCTTCTAGTCCTGCTGTGGAAGTATCACTATGAACAATCGTTGGCTTCTCATTGAGGATCTAAGTGGACGGAAGTATAGGGTGGAAATTATACTGAACAAAAACAAGCGCAACACAAGACAATTTCAATGATTTCTACTGAGTTGCAGTTCATATAAGGAAATCAGTAAACTGAAACTAATCCATTAGGCCCTAATCTATAAATTTCATATGACTGGGAATACACATATGCTCTTGGTTCCAGATACTTCAAAAGAAATGGGCCTCACAATGGGCCTCAGGATCTCATCACAGTTTTTCTGTGCATTCAAATTGCCATCGATAAAATGCAATTGTGTTTGTTGTCCGTAGGTTATGCTTGCCCATGCCAGTCTCCACGTCACACCACAAAGCTGGCAGCCTCATCTGTGACACTCAATCAGCAAGAAAACAGAAAATGCACCCTAACCACTATGGGCGCTGACTTATTTATCTTACTTGAAACAAGTGACAGTTGTCTCTGCAGCTATTTCATTTTAAATTCTGCCACAAAACTGCTGAATTAATAAAATGTGGGGTGAAAGGGGGATAATTTCCCCAGTGGTGCTGTGAATAGGGGAGAGGGTAAATAAATGTGTTATGTATGACCAGTCAGAGAGGGCTCAGGGGCAGCTTGTCCTGCCACGATGCACTCAGACAAGTGAATAAATCAGCACACAATTAGGACTTGTGATTTCATTTATGGTACCTAGGAGCGCTCTGAAGGCAGATCCTGGCAGATGTCATTTCTAGGCAATTGATTTTGCTACTGTCCTGAGGCCCTCCACTCATGCCCCCTCTACCCAAGATAAAAAATGGAATCCAGGCATGAGCCAAATGACTGTCCAGGCAATTTCTAGATAATATGAGCGGAATAATATAAGAACCCACACAGGCACAGACCAGCGCAAGCATGCAAGCACACACACATAGACCTACATGTTTTGCCAAATAACTGTCCAAGCAGTTTAAGCATGACTGCAAATGGGTAATTTATGTAGTACACACACACACACACACACACACACACACACACACACACACACACACACACACACACACACACACACACACACACACACACACACACACACACACACACTGCTGCCTCATTTAACAGCATTAGGAACACAGAGTTAACTGCTAGATAGGGGTTGAGGGTAGTGACCAGGGCAATACAACCTGACAGATATCCAGGCACCAGTGTACTAATGTGTGTTTGCCAATCCAGAATCTTCCTGGCTCTTCCATTTATCAGGCAAGAAAGCACACCAGCATAAATGGCAAGGGTCCAATAGGGTATTACAACTCAATCAATTAAATCAAACATCATGTTTGCCTGAAATATTTAAATGAAAATGAATATATGCTCCACCATACGCTTTTATTTAGCAGCCACCTGCGCATATAACTCGAACCTAATCTTACCTCATTACCTGAAAAGACAAAGTGCAATTAGTTTCATGTCAAATAATCATGGTCTATCATCCGTGATTTCATGCACATCTCAGTCATCTGACGGTCCCTACTGATTTCAGAGGAATTGCTCTCTGGTATCACAGTACTGCCTAAGATGATATTTGAATTCAAAATGTTTTAGGAAAGACAGTATTAAAAAGCTTACACTGTGTCAAGTATTTCATCAAGCAGCACATGTGGCTGTACCATAACCTTTGATATTGTGACTGTGAGCTGGCATGCATCTTTTTAATTAGAGCATCACACAAATGGAGGGGAATCGAGAGGATTTTTGCAGCTGTATAACATTTGCAATTCCATTTGATTCAAACTAGAACATAAATGAGGTAGAATGGAGGACATGAAAGAGTAGCGGAAAGTACATTCCTGACTCTAGCTATTGTTTGTGGCTTTTTAAGGGGTGAGGTTCTCTAGCAACAGGAAGCAGGCAGCTCTCGATCCACTACAATAGGTAAATTAGTTTCCCCAGGGATGACTGCTCGGCCCTTAGAGAGACCATCTCCCTCTCCACTCACTTCTGCTGTTAATTAGTTGGAGCCAGATTTGGAGTGTATTAACACATGAAAGATATGCATGACACGTCTTGCTCACTTTCAGAGATGTTGCTTTGTTAAAAACTTTTTACTGAACTTATTTCCCTCGTCTTACAACAAGGTCATTTATTAACTGATTCCCGATAGGTGAGGAAAAAAAACATCACCAGAACCTAAATTGAAACAGTAACTTGTGTTGTTTTTAAGACTTGTCTTTGATTCTGTTTCATTCCATGAGATGTAGTATGGCCGTAGGGAGAGAACATGGATACAGTAGGCAATTGTCTGTAATTACTGGGATTTCACCAGGGACAATGTGCCGAGGCCAAATAAGACAGTGTATTACAATCAGATATGGATAAGTAGTTATGTGTTTGAATACTTTGCCATGGCATCTGCTGCTGTGTGTCTATCCATTAGCTATGCTTCAAACCAGATACATTCCCTTTATTTCCATGTTGAAGCCATGTCTTTGAAAGCAGAAGCCTAATCAATTCCTCTCAGGGTTTACAGTAAGCCTAAGTGCTAGAATATTAAAGATCTATTTTTCTTTTCAATCTATGAATCACTGAGTTATCCAATCTATCTTAATCTTTTCTTCAAGTATCAGATCCAATTGGGATATTTGAAGTTAAGTTGAATGTGTTTTATCAAATGCATGCTTTCTTTTCAGATATTTCAAAACATGTATTCTCAGTTGTTGTTCGCGCAAAGTGCTTCAGGCAAATCCATGTTACTTGAATCAAACATGATATACCTCATCTCATAATGTAGTCTTTAAAGCAGACTGGAAGATTCTCTATTTTCATACAAATCCCACCTGAGTCTATGTCGAATGGAAACCAAATACTATGTGAGCCTTGCCATGTGTAAGATAATTTAGGAATTGACTGTACCTCCGTCATGTTTTGATTTTGTTGTACCCAAGTGCAAGGTGTGGAGTAAATTGCTTTCTGATTAATTATAACAGTTGGATAAATATGTGTGTACCAGATCAAGGCTTCTTTCATGCATGGCTTTGAGATGTAAGTTAACAACAAATAATTTTGGAAAAATAATATGAATTGCCATATCAGGCATGACTCAATTTTATGTTGCTTGTCTTCCACCCAAGCTTTATACACCTGAGTCAGGAAGAAAAGACAGCTAGTAGACAATTGGCACTTAATGATGAAGTCCACAGTCTAGATTGAAGATCATAATTAATGGATCAGTTTCAGTCCGTTGTGTTGAGGCTTGGCTGTGCAAAAATCTTAGTATATACTGAGGCGCTCTAGGAAAAGTTGGGCACACATTTAAAGGTAGATTTATTAGGCCTAAGTCCCAGTTGACGCTAACTATATTGCTTGTTTACATAGCATGTATACAGCGCAGAACAATTGTTGGTAACACTTTATTTTTGTATTATTTTACCCTTATTTTACCAGGTAAGTTGACTGAGAACACATTCTAATTTACAGCAATGACCTGGGGAATAGTTAAAGGGGAGAGGAGTGGGGATGAATGAGCCTATTTGAAGCTGGGGATGCTTAGGTGGCCATGATGGTATGAGGGCCAGATTGGGAATTTATCCAGGACACCGGGGTTAACATCCTAACTCTTACGATAACTGTCATGGGATCTTTAGTGACCACAGAGAGTCAGGATTCCCATTTAATGCCCCAACCGAAAGACGGCACCCTACAGAGGGCAATGTCCCCAATCACTGACCTGGGGCATTGGGATATACAGTACCAGTTAAAAGTTTGTACACACCTACACATTCAAGGGTTTTTCTTTATTTTTACAATATTTTCTACATTGTAGAATATTAGTGAAGAGATCAAAATTATGAAATAACAGATATGGAATCATGTAGTAACCAAAAAAGTGTTAAACATATCAACATATATTTTATATTTGAGGTTCTTCAAAGTAGCCTCCCTTTGCCTTGATGACAGCTCTACACACTCTTGGCATTCTCTCAAACAGCTTCATGCCAAATGCTTTTCAAACAGTCTTGAAGAAGTTCCCACATATTCTGAGCACTTGTTGGCTGCTTTTCCTTCTGCGGTCCAACTCATCCCACACCATATCAATTGGTTTGCCTTGAATTCTAAATAAATCACTGACCGTGTCACCAGCAAAGCACCCCCACACCATCACACCTCCTCCTCCAAGCTTCATGTTGGGAACCACACATGCGGAGATCATCCATTCACCTACTCTGCGTCTCACAAAGACACAGCGGTCGGAACCAAAAATCTCACATTTGGACTCATCAGACCAAAGGTCAGATTTCCACCAGTCTAATGACGATTGCTCGTGTTTCTGGGCCCAAGCAAGTTTATTCTTATTATTGGTGTCCTTTAGTAGTGGTTTCTTTGCAGCAAATCGACCATGAAGGCCTGATTCACGCAGTCTCCTCTGAACAGTGATGTTACTTGAACTCTGTGAAGCATTTATTTGGGCTGCAATCTGAAGTGCAGTTAACTCTAATGAACTTATCCTCTACAGCAGAGGTAACTCTGGGTCTTCCTTTCCTGTGGTGGTCCTCATAAGAGCCAGTTTCATCATAGCGCTTCATGGTTTTTGCGACTGCACTTGACTGACTTCCGGATTGACTGAACTCTTTGCTTAATTGAGCCGTTCTTGCCATAATATGGACTTTGTCTTTTACCAAATAGGGCTATATTCTGTATATCACCCTTACCTTGTCACAACACAACTGATTGGCACAAACGCATTAAGAAGGAAAGAAATTCCATAAATGAACTTTTAACAAGGCACACCTATTAATTGAAATGCATTCCAGGTGACTACCTCATGAAGCTGGTTAAGATAATGCCAAGAGTGTGCATAGCTGTCATCAAGGCAAAGGGTGGCTACTTTGAAGAATCTCAAATATAAAATATATTTTGATTTGTTTAACACTTTTTTGTTACTACATGATTCCATATGTGTTATTTCATAGTTGTGATGTCTTCACTATTATTATACACTGTAGAAAATAGTAAAATAAAGAAATACCCTGGAATGAGTAAATGTGTCCAAACTTTTGACTGGTACTGTATATAAATGTATGTCTATATATATATATATTTATTTATTTTTTTGACCAGAGGAAAGATTGCCTCCAACTGGCCTTCCAACACAACTTACAGCATCATCTGGTCTCCCATCCAGGGACCGACCAGAACCAACCCTGCTTAGCATCAGAGGCAAGCCAGCAGTGGTGCAGGGTGGTATGCTGCTTTCCATTAAGTTGTCCCTATTACTATGTAACTAACACATGACTAACTGTGTTCACAACATTATAGGTTTTGCTATGTAATTACATGGCAATAGAGTTGTTGCTGAATCAGTTGTTACACATTCATTTGCTGAATGTTATTCCACATGTGTAGCTACTGATTTTCTTGTTCCACTATGTAGCCTAACTCATGTTTTGTAATTACATGTTTGAAAGTCACCAGTGAATTACCATGTTAATAACTCAAACCAAAATCGGACCTCGATACAAGGTGCTACTACCATCAAATCCACATGTAGTACCAGGGTTGATAAATAGGCTAGGACTTGACAACAACAACTGTAGCAAGGCCCACCTTGTCATTAACTTGTAATTATCATGTGCCTACCCAGGAGCAAGCAACTTAATGTATAGTGAAACCCCGTAGGGTATAACCTTTATAATGTAACAATCTTTTCAGGCAATAGGCTAACCAGGAGAAATTAGGAGACAAGAGAACATTAGGTATAACAATTTAATTACATCATAACTATCTTTAACAACCAACTCCGTAATTATGGAAATACTTATACCTAATGTTCTTCTGTCTCCTAATTTTTTCCTGGTTAGCCTATTGTCTGCAAAGGTTGTTACATTGTAACTACATAGTAATTATAAAGGTTATACCCTACTGGGTTTCACTTTAAATTAAGTTGCTTGCTCCTGGGTAGGTACATAATAATTACAAATGATATGTAACTACATAGTTGCTAACACAGTTACTGTGTTACATAGTAAGAGGGGCAACGTAATGTAATGTTGCCACATTGTTTCCTTGCTGACAAATATATAGAATGCCAGTTCAGTGACAAGCATAGCAACATTGTAACAACTGACCCGGTTTTTACACAGCCAAACCAGCCGTTGAGTGTATCTTTTAAGATGCCATGATATAATTGTTTTTCTTTAATTGTTTTCAGTATTCTAAAGTTGTTTTAGCTATTTGTTTTCTAATTGTATTTGTGCATGCATTCAACAAGCTTGCGATGAAGGACTTCCACATTGCAGCCATCTCCAAAGTTCAGTCAGAAAGACAATAATTCTAAACTGGGTTTGATTTCGTTTTTGTTATTTAAAAATTGTTTTAATTAAAAAACATCCATCATTGCTTATTGCTCACCTCAGTGGTGTAAGGTTCTGTATTTATTTTATTCGACCTTCTGTTCTGTTTCTTTGTGTTCTTGAACTTAGCCTGTCTTTCATTTTTGTTCATTGATTTCATCTGTTTTAGTTACTCACCTGGTCTCATCAGCTCCTTATTTAGTTCAGTTCATTCTGTTTGTGCATTTGTGAGGTATTGTTAGTTTTGACTCTACTAAGCCTTTTCCTAGCTCGTTTGTAAGAACCAGTTATAGCCTTCAGTCCCAGTTTTTGTCACACGGAGCGGAACAGGTGAACACAAAAGCAGATTCAGACGAGGAGACTGGGATGAGGTAACCAAGGTATTTATTGAAACATGAAGGGAAGATTGAGTGCAGAACAAGGGAAGCTCAGGCGGGTTGCTGGAAACCAGGTGCGGAGGCAAAGGCTGGAGCGAGAGGTGTGGGGACAGGGTAAGCAGGTCCGGAGGGGAATCCAAGGGAGCGTAGAGTGGGGTATCCAGGACAGAGTAGCAGGACTGACGAGAAGTCGGACTGGAGACAGGGACCAGAGTCAGAGTGGGCAGAACTGTAGCAGAGAGGAAAACAGCGTCAGACAAGGGAAAACAGGCACAACAGGAACAAATGGCCAGAAACATGGACTGAATGGGCAGAGATTACGATCTGGCAGTGTGGAAGTGGCAGGACTGAGTATTTGTAGAGGTCTCGATTATGGAACAGGTTGCAGCTGGTGGGGATCTGCTCTGACTCCAGCACACCTGTCTCCGCCCACACACACACACCCACACACACAGAGAGGGGGAGAGGGAGAGAGCACTGGGGGAATGGCGGCAGGTCAAGGAGACACCAGATGAGCACTAGAAGGCGTGGCAGGAGCAGATGTGACAGTAACCCCCCTCCACCCTCTATGGGCGCCACCTTATCTGGGTGTGAGGTATGGAAATCCTGTAAGGGGGGGTCCAGAATGTGATGGCGGAGCACCCAGCAGCGCTCCTCAGGCCCGTATCCCTCCCAGTCCACCAGGTACTGCCAGCAGCGACACCGAAGGCACACATCCAAAAGCCGCTGGACGGTATAGGAAGGATGGTCATTGATGAGCTGAGGGGCTGGAGGGGCTGCTGCAGGAGGAGACAGGGGACTGGAGCAGACAGGTTTAACCTCTCTGGGATATGTGGGACGCTTGCGTCCCACTTGGCCAATAACCAGGGAAAATGTAGAGCGCCAAATTATTTTTTTTAATATAAAATCAAACTTTCATTAAATCACACATGTAAGATACCAAATTAAAGCTACACTCGTTGTGAATCCAGCCAACATGTCAGATTTCAAAAAGGCTTTTCGGCGAAAGCATAAGATGCTATTATCTGATGATAGCACAACAGTAAACAAAGAGAGTGTAGCATATTTCAACCCTGCAGGCGCAACACAAAATGCAGAAATAAAATATAAATCATGCCTTACCTTTGACGAGCTTCTTTTGTTGGTACTCCAATATGTCCCATAAACATCACAAATGGTCCTTTTGTTCGATTAATTCCGTCCATATATATCCAAATTGTCCATTTATTTGGCGCGTTTTGATCTAGAAAAAAACAGCTTCCAATTTGCGCAACGTCACTACAAAATATCTCAAAAATTACCTCTAAACTTTGCCAAAACATTTCAAACTATTTTTGTAATACAACTTTAGGTATTTTAAAACGTTAATAATCGATCAAATTGAAGACGGGTCTATCTGTTTTCAATACAGGAGGACAACAAACTAACGCTAGTTTTCTAGTCTTGTGCAACTCTCAAACAGTACACATAACGTTACACTGATTCCAGATGGCCGTACTTCTTCATTGCACAAAGGAATAACCTCAACCTATTTCCAAAGACTGGTGACATCCAGTGGAAGCAGTAGGAACTGCAAACAGGTTGATTAGAAATCTAGTATCCCAATGAAATCTCATTGAACAGACAGTGACCTAAAAAAATAAAATCTGAATGGTTAGTCCTCAGGGTTTTGCCTGCTACATAAGTTATGTTATACTCACAGACATGATTCAAACAGTTTTAGAAACATCAGAGTGTTTTCTATCCAAATCGACTAATCTATAATATGCATATCTTATATTCTGGGGATGAGTAGAAGGAAGTTGAAATTGGGCACGCTATTTATCCAAAAGTGAAAATGCTGCCTCCTATCCTAGAGAAGTTAATCAGGGACACATGGAAGGTTGGGTGGACCTTAAGAGAGTCTGGGGTTTCAGGTGCACAGCAGAGGGGTTAATGACACAATCAATCTCAAAGGGACCAATGAATCGGGGGACAAGTTTCCTGGAAGCCACTTTCAAGGACAAGTCCTTCGACGAGAGCCATACCCTTCGGCCTGGAGTGTAGACTGGAGCTGAGGCACAGCGACGGTTAGCTTGGGATTGAGTTCTTGCGGAGGCATGGTGAAGGGCAGCCCGGGCCCTGCTCCAGGTGCGATGACAATGTGGTCATGGACTGAGGGCACCGCTACCTCAATCGCTTGGGCAGGGAACAAGGGATGTTGATATCCCAGAGCACACTCAAAGGGTGACATACCTGACGAGGCGTTGATGAGGGTGTTGTGGGCATATTTCACCCAGGGTAGCTGAGCACTCCAGGAGGGAGGGTTAGCCGAAGTCTCACAGCATAGGGCAGTCTCCAGCTCCTGGTTGGCCCGTTTGGTCTGGCCATTGGTCTCGGGGTGATATCCAGATGAAAGACTAACATTAATACCAAGTGCTGAACAGAAGGATCTCCATACCTGAGATGTAAACTGGAGACCCCTGTCAGAAATTATGTCAGTGGGAATGCCATGCAGCCGAAACACATGGGATACCAGCAGGACCGCAGTCTCCCTGCAGGATGGAAGCTTGGAGAGGGGTATGAAGTGAGCCGCTTTGGAAAATCTGTTGACAATGGTGAGGATGACTGAGTTACCGTTAGATGGGGGAAGACCAGTGACGAAGTCCAGAGCTATGTGTGACCAGGTGGCGACTGGGTATGGGAAGAGGGCGAAGCAGACCGGAAGTGAGTTTGGTGGAGGTTTTTCCGGGCACAGACCGAGCAGGCTGAGACGAACTCCCGGACGTCTCTCTCCATTGTGGGCCACCAAAAGCACTGACGCAGAAAGGCAACAATCCGGTTCATGCCAGAGTGACAGGTGAGGTAAGTAGAATGGGTAAGTAGAGAGGGCGATCTTCCAGGAGACAGAGGCAAAGATGCAGGTGGATGGCATAATGGTCTCTGGCTCGGAACCTGTGTTGTCGGCGTTGAACTTATGGGAGAGGGCGTCAGGCTTGGTATTCTTAGATCCGGGGCGATAAGTAAGTGTGAAGTTGAATCTTCCAAAGAACAATGCCCACCTGGCCTGCCGGGAGTTCAGAAGTATCCCTTGCCAATACTTATGTCATGCAATAAAATGCTAATTAATTATTTAAAAATCATACAATGTGATTTTCTGGATTTTTGTTTTAGATTCCGTCTCTCACAGTTGAAATGTACCTATGATAAAAAATTACAGACCTCTACATGCTTTGTAAGTAGGAAAACCTGCAAAATCGTCAGTGTATCAAATACTTGTTCTCCCCACTGTATATCCAAATATCTGAGTTTTCATTGGCGCGTTATGTTCAGTAGTTCCAAAACATCCGGTGATTTTGCAGAGAGCCACATCAATTTCCAGAAATACTCATAATAAACATTGCTAAAAGATACAACTGTTATGCATGGAATTTTAGATCCACTTCTCCTTAATGCAACCGCTGTGTCAGATTTCAAAAAAACTTTATGGAAAAAGCACACCATGCAATAATCTGAGTACGGCGCTCAAACGACAAATCAAGCCAAACAGATATCCGCCATGTTGGAGTCAACAGAAGCCAGATATAGCATTATAAACATTCACTTACCTTTGATGATCTTCATCAGAATGCACTCCCAGGAATCCCAGTTCCACAATAAATGTTTGTTTTGTTCGATGAAGTCCATCATTTATGTCCAAATAACTCCTTTTTGTTAGCGCTTTTAGCCCAGTAATCAAAATTCATGACGCGCGATCACTAGGTGCAGACGAAAAGTCAAAAAGTTCCGTTACAGTCCGTAGAAACATGTCAAACGATGTATAGAATCAATCTTTAGGATGTTTTTAACATAAATCTTTAATAATGTTCCAACCGGAGAATTCCTTTGTCTTCCGAAATGCAATGGATCGCAAGCTAACTCTCTCACATGAACGTGCATGGTCAGCTCATGGCACTCTGGGAGAGACCTTACTCAATCCCCTCTCATTCGCCCCCACTTCACAGTAGAAGTCTCAAACAAGGTTCTAAAGACTGTTGACATCTAGTGTCAAGCCTTAGGAAGTGCAACATGACCCCAGTTCCACTGTATCTTGGATAAGCAAAGAGTTGAAAAACTACAAACCTCAGATTTCCCACTTCCTGGTTGGATTTTTTCAAAGGTTTTTGCCTGCCATATGAGTTCTGTTATACTCAAAGACATCATCCAAACGGTTTTAGAAACTTCAGAGTGTTTTCTATGCAATCTACTAATAATATGCATATCCTAGGATCTGGGCCTGAGTAGCTGGCAGTTTACTCTGGGCACGCTTTTCATCCGGACGTGAAAATACTGCCCCCTACCCAAGAGAGGTTAACGGGATCGACTTGACAACAGCCAGTGAAAGTGCAGGGCGCCAAATTCAAACAACAGAAATCTCATAATTAAAATTCCTCAAACATTCAAGTATTTTACACCATTTTAAAGATACACTTGTTGTAAATCCAGCCACAGTGTCCGATTTCAAAAAGGCTTTACGACGAAAGCACACCAAACGATTATGTTAGGTCAGTACCTAGTCACAGAAAACACAGCCATTTTTCCAGCCAAAGAGAGGAGTCACAAAAAGCAGAAATAGAGAGAAAATTAATCACTAACCTTTGATGATCTTCATCAGATGACACTCATGGGACTTCATGTTACACAATACATGTATGTTTTGCTCCATAAAGTTCATATTTATATCCAGTTTACTCTGGGCACCTTACTCATCCAAGCTACTCAATACTGCCCCCAGCCATAAGAAGTTAAAAGTTGAACTTGTAAGTGGAATTGGAATGAAACAATCTTTGTATTTATTCGTCCCAAGTTACAGTATAAAGTGAAAGCATACAAAAATGATTTAATTCCAACTATTGGGTCAGTATTTTAGTCTCTTTTGATGGGTGATTTTTGTGCACTTTGGACTTAATTAAAGATATTCATGGTGTGTTGACTCACTTCCTTGACACAGTGGATCCGCTCTATTTTAAGTATAAATCCGGGGGAAAAGACGATTGAATCGAGATGGTCTTTGTAGATCAGCTAGACCTCAGTGATGTCTGCACTGAGTTTCAGCAGGGTCCATTCTTTAAAGCAATTTCTCCTCAGAGCCTTTTAAAACTGTGTGCCTGTGCAGACAGATACTATTTTCGAGAATAAAATAGAAAATAAATATGACAAAAAAAACACCTCTAGATAGTTTCCCTAAAGCATTGAGAATAAGGGCAAAAAGTTAAGATTAATAATGGAAAGAAGTGGTTGCCTGTGCAATAAGGAATCACACTATAACGGCCTGAGACAGGACTTAGAGAGATGCTTTATAATGTACACAGGGTAGCTGCAATGGGGAGCGACATTTAGTGCAGGGGACTCTAAAGGAGTGGGGTTAGGAGGTTAACTACCCAGAGGGGTTTGGGTCGGGGAGAGTTGGTGGTGGGGCGTTAGGGGTTTGCTAGCTGCTTCTGCTGATAATGCTTCCTCCATTCCCTCCATCAGCTAGACTCGGGCTACATTCTTTCAGAATACTCTTAGCTCTTGGGTACAGTAACTTAAGACTTAAGGAGCCAAGGTCAGTATTTTTTTCAATCCTGATGCATGCCACTAGAGACTCTGTTGCATTTTGTATTTAACTGCAACTTCATTGAACAAAATTATGTTGTTTGGCCACTAACATTCTCTAGTCGACTGTGTACTGTGCAGTGCTCTTCAGAGCCATGTTGAGCCATCAGGGGAGAGATCCTCGTACAGTACATTAGCCACATGCCTTAGAAACACAGGGTCTAGTAACCAGCTCCATGCTGTTTTAGTAATGCTGAATTAGAGTTCAAATAAAAAAGGAATAAACAGTAATAAATCCACAGTGAAACCGCAGAGTGGTGCCTATGTGGGACTGCTCATGGTAATGGAAGCTTAACAGTGATCCAATGCCCTGAAAGGATTTGTGTAAATACGCTGTTTGCTCACGATCAGCATTGTATTTAATAATGTGGGTGAATATTAAATCATCTTTTGATCTTTTTTTCATTAGGCCTCCCCATGTGGGTTTTTGTCTTCTTTATAAATGAAGTTCCTTGTCTCGTATACACATGAGAAAAATGAACGAGGACACAAAAACCTTTTTAAAGATTAGTAATAATACCAGGCTATTGAAACTATTTTAATTGGTTCCACATCTTCATTTTGAACACTCTTCCTCCATGTCTACATTCGAGTGGTAAAAGTTTGTACTGAGTGGATGCAAGATTTACAGTTGTGATATTTCAGAATATGTCATGTAGGACAGGATTGCTCTTGCCTCTGGGAGTAGTATTTCATTCAGAGGCAACGCTTGCCCTGTTATTGGGTTCTACGCACACGCTCAGACCATTCCCAGCACACCTAGCTACAGCTCATAAAATCATAGGTACAGTATCCTGAGAAAATACTGATTCCTTCCCCAAAGGCTAATAAAACAGCACTTTGTTCTAACTAGTTGCCTATCTGCTGAGAAACTGTATTAGCTACATACAGTACAGTACATAGAAACAGTTACACACCAAAAAATCACAACATTTTAATGCAAGATACGCATTTCGACTTTATACCTTGCTTGCACTTCATAGCCTAAAACAATATCGGGACAATATTTTTATCATACATATTGAACTTTATTCTCCTATCTAATTAGCACACATCTATACCTCAAACAAAGAGCTGAATAACTTCACCTGTTTACACCCCATTAAGTCTGCATAATAATGCTAATTATGTTTGTTCACTTATAGGGCTTCATTATGTAGGTAACAATCATTAAGGAGGCTACAAAGGGTGCATACTGTATGTTAGAATTGCATCATCTGTACTATTATGATGGCTATTGTCATCTCAAAGTAAACTACGATTTACGTCAGAAAGCTCAAACTCATTCATGGACATGGCTGAGAGAGACTACCACAAATTACAACAGACGGAGGTGTGTGGTATCCTCACTGTGACATCATATGAATGAGAATCAAATTCTAAGAGAGAAAAATGCTTCCTTTTTAGGTGAGATCTTCTCAAAATGCAGCATTGAACTTCAGTGGTTTCACTCTGGATTATATGCCAGGATACGCCTATTCAATTCTACCTGGGTTACTATTGCCTTGAGACTTCAGTCCAATGACAGTGATATTTCCCACTGCACATTTTTCTTCAAAGCACACCCTAGTTTATTTATAATTAATCTATAGTTCATAAACCGACTGATATCCCTTCAGCTCCACGCCATTATTTTGCATAGAGACAGCTTGGTGATTCACCGGTCTCATGCTGCCAGGCTGTGCACACTGATTGAGAAACGCAGCTCTTACAGCGTTGTACCCCACTGGGAGATTCTGCAGGCATGGACATGCTCCGAGTTTCCATGGCAAGATGGCGCTGCAAAAGAAAAGGCTACTGTGAAATGCCAGCAGACAACAACAGGGTGAAAACAAATGTCATCCTGTGGTGGCATTCTACCATTCTGGCACCATTTTAGAAATTATTAAGCGCTCTCCATAATGTGACAATTATGACGTAATAAAATGAGCTTGTTGTAGATCTTTTGGTCTAGTATATACAGTATCAAGAGTAAGAGAGCCTTGACTAATAACATCTTTCTGTTTCCATTCACCATGCATACTGACCCTTTTCATAAGGCCACGTAGTTTCTTATGACGTCAGACATGGTTGAGAGGTGTCGCCTATAATCTGTTGATGTTTTCGTTAACCCATCTCTCTCTGTTAGTCTTAGTGAGGGATTTTTAAGCAATTTAGTCAGGTGGATATTTTGTAGTTGATTATCTCTCTTTTATCATCCACCACACAGTGACATGCGCACACTTGTCGTACATTAAAACTCAAGTGTTTTTGAAAAACGTCATTGAACTCATGCTTCTAGCCTCCATGTGCTAAAGGGAGGCCCTCGCAATAAATTGGGAAAAGCTCTTATCCAGATTGCTCGAACAAAAACGCAGCACTTCATTTGCACATTTTTGCGAAAGCGGCATCGTTTTTTCTTCCCTGCTCCTCTGCATACATGGTGAGGACAGTACCTTCTTGTCTCTTATCTCTTCCCCCACCCACCCCAAACAAATATCAAACCAGCTCACCCGCTCGCCCATGTGCTTGCCTATGTGAAAAGCAGTAGCATATGTCCTGAAACCCTGTCTTTGTCGACATGTTAACTTAAAGTCTCTGTGTCTTTGATCAGAGGAATCGAATCTCTGAAGGGAATGTGATTAAAAGTGACTTTTTAAATGCCCAAGGAGCCAGGCAGCAGGGGGATTTTCCAGACAGTGTGAAGTCGTAAGCTCATATAAGAAATACACCAGTGATTCAAGCAATGTATCCAAACCGGGAAATATGATACAGTATGGCAAAGTGTTTTTCTTCCTCCCCCTTTCTTTTCACTGCTAGTTATATGCGCTCTGTGCTGGATGCCTTTCAAAGCTACTTGTTCCACTTTCTTACATTTATGCTAATTGGAATGCAAATATTCAGGTTACATTTTAAGCCTTTGGTTCTATGAGAGAGGGGTGAGAGATGACAATGTATTGACAGGCATGGATGGCTCAACACTCAAACCTCAAAGTTGAGAGGGATTGTTCAGGATAAGGGTTCATGGTGGCAGTAAAGGACAGGAAATATGGACTCTGTCATCTTTACTGAATAACATTTCACGCTGCGCTATTTTGGCTGCAGTTTAAAACCCTATGTGCCAATCCCTACCAGTAAATATCCTTCCACTTTGGTGTTATGTGTATTGTGTGAGCAGTTCACTCAAGCGGAGCAAAGAGGTGTAGTGTGCAATGCACTCAGTAAGCTTTAAAGCCTGTCTTGATAAACTAATCAACCCAGCTAAGATTCCGAGGCCCACTTAACACACACAGGTCAACGCAAGCTCCCCGGAGCAATGCATGATAAGACTGAAGTCCTCTTAGTATATTACCTAAGTACGTTTTCTAGTGGGACTTGTTATTGTAGATGACTTGCTCAAATACATACTATATGTTATCATGAACTTCCAAAATGAATGTTGCCTACACATGAGCTCATTTGAACTCAGGGCAATTGTAGGCCTATTTCTTTGTACCAGCATTGTGATAGATCATAATAGTAAATATGTAAATGTTTTTTGACGCTGTTTGAAAAGGACATTGTTTTATGTGAGGCAAAAGCCATGATGACCACATTCTGGAAAACTTTGTACCCTTGACTTCAGGCAAAAACAAAAGGTCAGGAAGTAACTAAGGATGGCAGGAGTGACGAGCAAATGTGTGAAGCAACTGTTTCTCGAGGCTCTGCGACCAACTATCTACCAGCCAGTCATACACAAATAGCACATGAACAAAGCCAATGAAAATACACATCTACAAAAGTATTCTTTATGGGTTTTGTTTCATTAATCTATGCAGCTTTGCCGTAAGTGTTTGTACCATGTTTAAGCGCTTATCATTATGTTCCGTAGGCCTGGCTACATGTAAGAGAGGTATATGACAATATCCTGAGTGAGAAGTACAGAGCAGTAGATTCTCCACCTTTTTTCCCAACTAAGTAGGTTGACATCCATTGAAAGTCTCTCCAAGTCAGTTCCCAGAGGTAGACTAGCTTCTCCAACCAGCTGCTCCTCTCTCTCTCTCTCTCTGTCTGTTCTAATTCCTCCACAGTTATTTCTGTAATGCCTCGTTTCACATCGCCCAAATGGATGGTCGTCCAGAGAAACCTTGACGCCTCATGATTTCATGTAAATGCAGTGCTTTTAGATAACTTAGTCTGTAATGTATACTATCTATATCCAGCAGGCCCCTGATTCCCATATGAGCAAAACACAGTTTATAAACTCAGTCAACACAGGTGTTCTGTTAATTTGGACCCGTGGTAAAATTGCAACTGAATTGACTATGGGGTAGTCTATAGTTGGAGAAACGGAATTATTATCTTATCTAGAGTTGCAGCTCTGGGATGGTTGATTGCTGTTTAAACTTCTTACGGCTGAGATCCTGTTAACGGGATCGACTTGACAACAGCCAGTGAAAGTGCAGCGCGTCAAATTCAAAACAACAGAAATCTCATAATTAAAATTCCTCAGACATACAAGTATTTTACACCATTTTAAAGATACACTTCTTGTTAATCCCACCACAGTGTCCGATTTCAAATAGGCTTTTCGGCGAAAACACCACAAACGATTATGTTAGGTCAGAGCCAAGTCACAGAAAAACATAGCCATTTTTCCAGCCAAAGAGAGGAGTCACAAAAATCAGAAATAGAATTAATCACTAACTTTTGATGATCTTCATCAGATGACACTCATAGGACTTCATGTTACACAATACATGTATGTTTTGTTCGATAAAGTTCATATTTATATCCAAAAATCTTAGTTTACATTGGCTCATTATGTTCAGTAATGTTTTGCCTCCAAAACATCCGGAGATTTTGCAGAGAGCCACATCAATTTACAGAAATACTCATAATAAACATTGATAAAAGATACAAGTATTAAACATGGAACTTTAGATAAACCTCTCCTTAATGCAACCGCTATGTCAGATTTTAAAAAAACTTTACGGAAAAAGCACACCATGCTATAATCTGAGAGCCCAAATAAGCCATAAAGATATCCGCCATTTTTTGGAGTCAACAGAAGTCAGAAATAGCATTATAAATATTCACTTACCTTTCATGATCTTCATCAGAATGCACTCCCAGGAATCCCAGTTCCACCATAAATGTTTGTTTTGTTCGATATAGTCCATCATTTATGTCCAAATACCTTCATTTTGTTTGCGCGTTCAATCCAGTAATCCACATTCATGACGTGCAGGTCAGACAAAAAGTCAAACAATTCCATTACAGTTCGTAGAAACATGTCAAACGATGTATAGAATCAATCTTTAGGATGATTTATAACTTAAATCTTTTTAACATAAATCTTCAATAATGTTTCAACCGGATAATTCCTTTGTCTTCAGAAATGCGATGGAAAGCAGGTCGCTCTTACGTGAGCGCGCATGGTCAGCTCGTGCCAGACACCTGACTCAAAGAGCTCTCCTTCCCTCATTCTTCACAGTAGAAGCATCAAGCAAGGTTCTAAAGACTGTTGACATCTAGTGGAAGCCTTAGGAAGTGCAAAATGACCAATATCCCACTGTATATTGGATAGGCAAACTTACAAAGCAAACCTACAAACCTTAGATTTCCCACTTCCTGGTTGGATTTTTTCTCAGGTTTTTGCCTGCCATATGAGTTCTGTTATACTCACAGACATCATTCAAACTGTTTTAGAAACTTCAGAGTGTTTTCTATCCAAATCTACTAATAATATGCATATCTTAGCCTCTGAGCCTGAGTAGCAGGCAGTTTACTCTGGGCACCTTTTCATCCAAGCTACTCAATACTGCCACCCAGCAATAAGAAGTTAACATTGCATAGATATTTTGTGTCAGAATACATTGAATGATCTTCTACAACATTTATAAAAACACTTTGGTAGCATTTTAGCTTATAGTGCTGAAATAAGAGGGTAATGTTCAGAAAGTACCAGGAAACAGCAGCAAAATAAGATGGCAACAACCAGGTAAGAAAGCAGTAATTACCCATTAATAGTTAGTTTGTAGCTGCTAAGTACAGTGGAATTATCCTGGTTGTTATGCAGGGACAACTATTCGTTACTGATGAACTATCAATAATAAAGGCTATACTTATTAAGAATGTACTTGGAACTTTTACTTATGCTGCATGTTAGCCATCCTAAAAACATACATTTGGGGTCTATGCTTGTAGCAGGGTAGTTGCCTCTTGTTTCAGTTTTGTTTCCGATTACTTTCCTCTCGTTACCCTACTATTTCAGCACTGTGTTCAAAGGGATACTTCGGGATTTTGGCAATGAGGCCCTATGAAAAAATGCAGAGGTAGTTTTGTGAGCCAATGCTAACTAGCGTTAAGGCAATGCTGTAAGGCTATGGGTATCTACTAGCATGCTAGCAGATACCCATAGACTTCCAGTGATTGCACCAACGCCAATTTTGCGCCAATTTCAATTTATGTGACAAAACAAGCTGTCATTGTGTTGAGCAGGAGTGGGCAATTCCAGTCCCTGAGAGCCTGATTGGTGTCACAGTTTTGCCCTAACCGCAGCTAACACACCTGATTCCAATAATCACCTAATCATGATCTTCAGTTTAGAATGCAATTTGATTAATAGGCTGTGTTTGTTAGGGATGGAGAAAAAGTGTGACTTCAATCAGGCCCTCGAGGAGTTGCCCACCCCTGGTGTAGAGAATCATTATGTTCCATAACCAAAAATATTGCATTTTCAGCAGTTTGAAGCTGGTGTACAAAACCGAAAGTAAAAGATGCAAAAACTAAACTTAACAATGGGAAGCATATAATTAGATTTGCTTTTAATGAGAAATACAGATCCATAACTCACATTTCTATGTGAATTTGGGCTGGTCGCAGAAAAAGTGACATATTGTAGCTTTATAAGTAAATATTGTGTACCTTACCTGCGACTTCATGTGTAGTTCAACCATATTTTCCTTGTACCTGCAGGGCCTAGACACTGTGTTCTAAAGCAACACTCTGTTCCCCTGTTATTAAATTCCTCATTACTTTCACCATAGTTTCTGTGAACCTTACTGTTTCTAAAGCAATGTTCTGTACCCCTCTTACTGTGTAAATTACTATTACTTTCACTTTCACTTAGTTTCTGTGTACCTTACAGTTACTTTCTTTAGACGTTCACAGATAGACTAATATCACAATCTATTTCGTAAATGGAATTTCAATAATAGGACAGCATACAGTTTCATTTTTCTTCTTGTAGCATACATTGTAGCATACATTCAATCATCAGTCATCATAGCCAGGAAATAATGTTACCATATACAGTGGGGAGAACAAGTATTTGATACACTGCCGATTTTGCAGGTTTTCCTACTTACAAAGCATGTAGAGGTCTGTAATTTTTATCAAAGGTACACTTCAACTATGAGAGACGGAATCTAAAACAAAAATCCAGAAAATCACATTGTATGATTTTTAAGTAATTAATTTGCATTTTATTGCATGACATAAGTATTTGATACATCAGAAAAGCAGAACTTAATATTTGGTACAGAAACCTTTGTTTGCAATTACAGAGATCATACGTTTCCTGTAGTTCTTGACTAGGTTTGCACACACTGCAGCAGGGATTTTGGCCCACTCCTCCCTACAGATCTTCTCCAGATCCTTCAGGTTTCGGGGCTGTCGCTGGGCAATACGGACTTTCAGCTCCCTCCAAAGATTTTCTATTGGGTTCAGGTCTGGAGACTGGCTAGGCCACTCCAGGACCTTGAGATGCTTCTTACGGAGCCACTCCTTAGTTGCCATGGCTGTGTGCTTCGTGTCGTTGTCATGCTGGAAGACCCAGCCACGACCCATCTTCAATGCTCTTACTGAGGGAAGGAGGTTGTTGGCCAAGATCTCGCGATACATGGCCCCATCCATCCTCCCCTCAATACGGTGCAGTCGTCCTGTCCCCTTTGCAGAAAAGCATCCCCAAAGAATGATGTTTCCACCTCCATGCTTCACGGTTGGGATGGTGTTCTTGGGGTTGTACTCATACTTCTTCTTCCTCCAAACACGGCGAGTGGAGTTAGACCAAAAAGCTCTATTTTTGTCTCATCAGACCACATGACCTTCTCCCATTCCTCCTCTGGATCATCCAGATGGTCATTGGCAAACTTCAGACGGGCCTGGACATGCACTGGCTTAAGCAGGGGGACCTTGCGTGCGCTGCAGGATTTTAATCCATGACGGCGTAGTGTGTTACTAATGGTTTTCTTTGAGACTGTGGTCCCAGCTCTCTTCAGGTCATTGACCAGGTCCTGCCGTGTAGTTCTGGGCTGATCCCTCACCTTCCTCATGATCATTGATGCCCCACGAGGTGAAATCTTGCATGGAGCCCCAGACCGAGGGTGATTGACCGTCATCTTGAACTTCTTCCATTTTCTAATAATTGCGCCAACAGTTGTTTCCTTCTCACCAAGCTGCTTGCCTATTGTCCTGTAGCCCATCCCAGCCTTGTGCAGGTCTACAATTTTATCCCTGATGTCCTTACACAGCTCTCTGGTCTTGGCCATTGTGGAGAGGTTGGAATCTGTTTGATTGAGTGTGTGGACAGGTGTCTTTTATACAGGTAACGAGTTCAAACAGGTGCAGTTAATACAGGTAATGAGTGGAGAACAGGAGGGCTTCTTAAAGAAAAACTAACAGGTCTGTGAGAGCCGGAATTCTTACTGGTTGGTAGGTGATCAAATACTTATGTCATGCAATAAAATGCAAATTAATTATTTAAAAATCATACAAGGTGATTTTCTGGATTTTTGTTTTAGATTCCGTCTCTCATAGTTGAAGTGTACCTATGATAAAAATGACAGACCTCTACATGCTTTGTAAGTAGGAAAACCTGCAAAATCGGCAGTGTATCAAATACTTGTTCTCCCCACTGTAACTGCATGTGACAATTTTCAGAATGAATCAAACACCATTTTTTGGTTTGTTTTTGTTCCAATCCAATCGTGGCACACCAAGACTGCCAGACTGTGGTTGGCGTTGCAGGCAGTGTCCTGTTTGTCCGTGTACTTCTGGGTGATGTGATGCGTCAGCGTGTTCACCAGAGTATACTATGTGGAGGAAAGAGGCAGAGAAACACTGTTTTCTGGACAGCTTTTTACCCCTCTGGATATGATGCTGGGTCATAGACTTCTCCATGTCCTCAAAAAAGTACCATGAGTACTGCAACACACAGCGACGAACTACATATGAACTTAAACACACACACTCACATCAGGAACAAAGACAGCAGTGATTTACTGTAGTCTGCTGTGTGTGAAGTCAAAAGTAATAGTAGTAAGACAGTAAACAGAGTACCTTGAACAGTTTGTTGCTGGTGTGGAAGTCATTGGAGAGTTTGACGATGGCTTTAGCCAGCTCCTCATGGACACTCTTAGGGTTAGGACTGAGTACGGCTTTGGCTTGAACCCAAACTGGAGAGAGACACCAGGGGCAGAGAGGGAGGGAGAGAGAGAGAGTACAACAGTCACTTAAAGGGACACTTCCCTGCTAGACACTATTTGAGGTGTTTTTCCAGTCTCCCTACATAGTTATGAGTGATGAGAGGGTGTTTCAGACATAATTATGCACTATAGCTCTATTTTTTATTTCTGCGCCGGGATAGTTCAACCAATGACATAGATGGTTGATTGAGTCTGCAGTCTGATCTAAAAATAAATGGAGTCATGTTTTGTAGTAATTACTGTGTTTTGCCGATTGCACGATCATGCTAGAAGCGATTGGATATGGTTGTCCTTGTTCCATAGAGCTATTGGACTTGTCTCAACGATGTTCCTATCTGCCAAGACATTGCAAGATCTAGGTTGACTCAATTTCCCTGGCCTTGTAAAGACTACAGCCTGACGGGAGCAATACGTTCTTGTTCCCACCCTCCAAGGGAGGCATTTCAAAATGGGAGCGTTACTAGTTTACAGGTTCACAGGAGGTATGTTACCGTGCACTCACTGTCTATCCGAGATTGCTATATAATTAGCTACAATGGTTGCTTCTGATGATTCCTCTTTCTTTTTTGATGTTCTTTTACATAGGAACATACAGCCCTATTTATTTGAGTTGAAATATACTGAAGAGGAGTTGAGACAGCGAGATAAAGAATTGCGAGACCAGCAAGCAGCGGCAGACTAGACTAGCTCGGCCAGGAATCAGGAGGGTAAATGACTAGCGAATAAGTTGTTTTTCTTTTGGTAGCTAGCTACCAATATAAGATCTCTTTTTACACGAGGCAGTGTTGTTCAGTACAGCACAATTTAGTGATCGATTCGGCCATAACAGGGCTTGCTATTACCACTACACGCCAAGCTAGCCAAGTTTATGTAGCTAGCTAGCTGTGTTTGCTATACCTAAAATGTACTGTAGTCTAATGTTATAGCTTGCGAGCTAATTAGCCTAGCTAGCCTCAGTGTCTCTTATTGGGAGCAAAACTGGATAAATGTTTTGATGATGGCGGAGAGTAAAGGAATGACGTTGGCTTGATGACTCATATTAGTCTTGTAGTAACTGTACCTTTCTGATGTAGCTAGCTAGCTAGCTAAAATGTATCTGTCATATTCTACACCATACTGCTACAGTAGGAATACAGACAGTACACAACGATTGCCATGAATGTTTAATACCGTTTTTATATTTTTCTCAGACAATACCGCTTGGATACAAAGAAGTTGATGACTCAAGAGATGTGAAAGGTGCCGTAATAACAAATCTCCCCTTATGTCAAAGTGACTCAGAACATCTCACTGCACTACATGCAAGTATTCCCATTGTAGAACTGTAGTATTTATTATAAGTGTTATTAGTAAATTTCTTCAACTGTATATGTCATACATTGCCATAACTGTTCCTGCATACTGTTGTGTAAACTCACCCCAGTCTCCAAAGCAAATAAACTTTATCTTGAATACAAGCCATGTCTACTTATATGCTATATTGACAGACTAATCTCCAGTTTTAATAAAAACATGTTTACTAGCCAACAAATTCAAGTTTAATGATAAACAAACTGCCTGCATCATTTGTTTTAGCAGTAAGACTGAAGCTAATTTATCCAAATACATTTCATGAATTTCACAATGTATCAAGAAGTTGAAGTCAACCCTATTGGTTTCTGATGCAGTTGGAATCATTTAGTCACTTGTCAGTACACATGTAAAAATTATGATATAGAACACCATTATATACATATGTACAACACCTAGCAATATCTATACCACAATGACGTTGTGAGCATACTAAGCATTCTATATTATACTACATCAGTCTAACTGTATATGAATGTTGTGTTAGTTGAATGTTCCAGGCAGGTTCCAGAATGTTCTTCAGCTGGTGAACCTCTTCTTGTGTTGGATAATGGCAGCGGGTTTAGCAGGCTTTGGCACTGTGGCGATGTTGGCAGGGATGTTGTGTTTGGGAGTCTGTGACTCTGGCTCCTTGTAGACAACCGTCTGGTCCCTTCTGCACTCCACAGCCAGGTGGACAAGCCTCTCGTACACTTTCTTCACCACCCACTGCTTCGATCTCTTGTTGAAGATTGTTTTGTACTGCAAGTCTCCTGGAAAGACATGAAGACTGATCATGAGGATGTGAAACCATACAATAAAGCATGTTCATCTGTGAACAAAAAAAAGGGTACAGTAACTGGAATGTGTTTTGTTACACTCATTCAATAATGGGGCATTGAAATGGGCTTTTAGCAAAGGTGAATGGTTTGAAGGGGGCTCGACTTGTAGACAGTCTTGTCATGTATTGCTGTGTATCAGCACCTACAGTTGTTGACCAGACAAGCACTTCCAACAATAGTGAATAGGCTAAGAGAACGTAATAACAGCCTCTTTCTCCCATGCCAAAGAAATGACTGCAAGGGTGTGAAAAGATGGAGGAACACTTGTCATGTAGACAGTTTGGTGTTGTGGTTACTTTTTTTTCTTTATGTCAATAGATCATGCATACCAACGTTTACACACAATACCCACCCCCAACAGACACCAGATTTTTTGGCGGGCCAAATATGTTGGGGGTCCATGCTACAGACGGCTATAGTGGTCCCCTAATACAGGACTAGTAAATGCCCAGTGCACTACTTTTGTGAAGAAGAATGTGTATTAACAGTTATTTTTTTATTCTGATTTTCAGGGGGTGCTGCAGTACCCACAGCACCCCCAGCTGAGGGTACAGCTATGCGGGGGGTAGGGGTGCATTCGGAAAGTATTCAAACCCCTTCACTTCTTCCACATTTTGTTACGTTAAAGCCGTATTCTAAAATTGATTAAATAATTGTTTTCTTCATCAATCTACACACAATACCCCATAATGACAAAGCAAAAACATGTTTTTAGAAAGATCTAGGGAAGGGTACAAAAATATTTCTGCAGCATTGAAGGTTCCCAAGAACACAGTGGCCTCCATCATTCTTAAATGTAAGAAGTTTGGAACCACAAAGACTCCTACAGCTGGCAGCCCTGTCAAACTGAGCAATCGGGGGAGAAGGGCCTTGGTCCAGGGAGGTGACCAAGAACCCGATGGTCACTCTGACAGAGCTCCAGAGTTTCTATGTGAAGATGGGATAACCTTCCAGAAGGACAACCATCTCTGCAGCACTTCACCAATCAGGCCTTTATGGTAGAGTGGCCAGATGGAAGAGACTCCTCAGTAAAAGGCACATGACAGTCCACTTGGAGTTTGCCAAAAGGCACCTAAAGGACTCTCAGACCATGAGAAACAAGATTCTCTGGTCTGATGAAAGCAAGATTGAACTCTTTAGCCTGAATGCCAAGCGTCACATCTGGAAGAAACCAGGCACCGCTCATCACCTGGCCAATACCATCCCTACACTGAAGCATGCTGGTGGCAGAGAGATCCTAAATGAAAACCTGCTTAGTAGATAGCCAGTAATAGTATAGTAATAGCGTCCCTTTTCAGCGTTCGACGACATGGCAACCCCAACAGTTGAGACTTCAGTCCCGTTTCAAAATCCTCTGTCTGAAAGTGCTGGCTACAAACACAGACATTTCGATATTTTCTCCATTGGGCGGTCCTCCACGTCCTGAAATCGCGATGAATTCTGGATATTGCGGTTTGCTTACAATCAGGAAATGTAGCTGGCCAGTTTCTTCCGATGAGATGCAAAAAGCTCGTGTAGTGAGGAAATATATACATATGATATTTTAATAAAACATTAATGGACATACAGTGAAAAAGGGCAGCAGTGAAATTTCCCTTGAAAAGCTCTCAACTATAAATATGAGATCAGTACGATGAGGTGGCATATGGTATATGAGATGTAAGGTTAGTTTAGTGTAGAGATTGTATTGTACCTTCACATACTGTATGACCTGAGGTGGTGTTCCAGTCCCTCCTCGTGAGCTACAATACGAACACTCTCTCTGGAAACAGAGGAACCGGAGGAAAAGACAGTTTTACTCCTAGCTAACAACCTCCTTAAAATATTGTTTTTGTTGTGTTATTGTAATATTTTGCTTACACCACCATTTGCAGAATGCTTAATGGCATTTGAATATAGCGCGGGAAGGACTCCGGACACAATGTGGACACATTTAAAGGGGAATTTCACCCCTGGGGAATTTTAGGTCAGTGAGATGTGTTTCACACATAATTGCCCAGGAGGAAGGCAGGGCTGGGCGTCGCGCACTGAATGATACACCCTATGACGGCTTCCGGTGTATTGACGGGGGAGCAGCCATTAGATGTCTTTTAGCGATGTTCCTATCGGCAGATTCATTGCCAAATATACAAGCTGACAAGTACAAGCTTTTTCCACGCTTTTAAAAACTACAACTGGTGTGGGGCGGAGCTTCATGCTCTCGCCCCGTCCTTCCCCTAAGGCAAGCGTTTTTGAAAGAGAGGTGGACAATAACAACACAATTCTTTGGGCAAAACTGAAAGAACTGACCAGACCGCAATGGCTTCAAGTGATTCATCTCATCAACACAAATTCGACAATGGAACATTTTTAGATGTTCTATTAGCTACATGGTGACATTCAACTATATATTTCAACAGGAATATAGCAAGCGGATTCGAAACAAAGAGTTGAATTTAGCTAGAGGCTCAATTACAGTCGATGTCAGCACCAAGAGGGCAGGTGACAAATACGGTGGCTAACTAAGTAAGTTATTTCTCCTGCAAGCCACTTAGCTAGTTAGATAACTTTAGTTTATCTACTGAAACCCATAGTGTATTGCTGGCTAACATACTAATGTGTTACAATGGGGGGAATAGCTTTTATCTGTTTACTAACTTAGGTAGCTAGCTAGTCTACTGTAGCTAAACAACGACAGATAGCCATATCTAAGACAAAAAATAGAAGAGGTTTTACAATCAGAGATCTATTGTATCTTGATTGTAAAACCTCTTCTCATTGAAGTTATAGATATGGCTACAAACAGACAACTACAACGTTACAACCAGCAACCTAAAACTAGGTTTACAAGCAAAAATTAGCACATGACTGGAGTTGGCTAGCTAGTTAGCTTCTTATGGCTGCAATCCCGTTAACGGGATGATATGACAACAGCCAGTGAAAGTGCAGGGCGACAAATTCAAACAGAAATCTCATAATTAAAATTCCTCAAACATACATGTATCTTATACCATTTTAAAGGTAATCTTGTTGTTAATCCAACCAAAGTGTCCTTTTTTAAATAGGCTTTACAGCGAAAGCACCACAAACGATTATGTTAGGTCACCGCAAAATCACAGAAAAACACAGTCATTTTTCCAGCCAAAGACAGGAGTCACAAAAAGCAGAAATCGAGATAAAATGAACCTTTGATGATCTTCATCAGAAGACACTCATAGGCTTTCATGTTACACAATACATATATGTTTTGTTCGATAAAGCTCATATTTATATCCAAAAACCTCAGTTTACATTGGTGCCATGTTCAGAAATGCCTCCAAAATATCCGGAGAAATTTGCAGACAGCCACGTCAAATAACATAAATACTCATCATAAACTTTGATGAAAGATACATGTTTTACATAGAATTAAAGATACACTTGTTCTTAATGCAACCGCTGTGTCAGATTTCAAAAAGCTTTACGGCAAAAGCACAATATTCAATAATCTGAGAACAGCGTTCAGCCACAAAAGGAAGCCATACAGTTACCCGCCAAATTGTGCAGTCAACAAAACTCATAAAAAGCATTATAAATCTTCACTTACCTTTGCTGATCTTCGTCGGAATGCACTCCCAGGACTCCCACTTCCACAAGAAATGTTTGTTTTGTTCGGTAATGTCCATCCTTTATGTCCAAATAGCTATTTTTGTTAGCGTGTTTGGTAAACAAATCCAAAGTCAGGAAGCGCGTTCACTAAAAGCAGACGAAATGTCAAAAAGGTCCGTAACAGTCAGTAGAAACATGTCAAACGATGTATTGAATCTATCTTTAAAATGTTTTTAACATAAATCTTCAATAAAGTTCCAACCGGAGAATTACATTGACTTCAGATGTGTGATGGAACAGAGCTCCCTCTCATGTGAACGCGCATGGTCAGAGCATGTCCAGGTCATGGTAGACCTAACTATTTCCTGTCTCCTTCGGCCCCACTTCACAGTAGAGGCATCAGACAAGGTTCTACAGACTGTTGACATCTAGTGGAAGCCGTAGGAAGTGCAAACTCATCCATTTCCCACTGTGTGTTCAATAGGGGCTGTGTTGAAAATCGACCAACCTCAGAATTCCCACTTCCTGTTTGGATTTTTCTCAGGTTTTTGCCTGCCATATGAGTTCTGTTATACTCACAGACATAATTCAAACAGTTTTAGAAACTTCAGAGTGTTTTCTATCCATCACGAATAATAATATGCATATATTAGCAACTGGGACTGAGGAGCAGGCAGTTTACTATGGGCACCTCTGTGCACCTTTCATCCAAGCTACTCAATACTGCCCCTGCAGCCATAAGAAGTTAGCCTGGCGCCTGCCAATTTATGCACCAAGTCTCGCATTTGAAACTTGTTAGCAAACATGTGTAACATCAGCAACTGTAAATAATTGTACTAGCTAGCTATGTAACTTAATTGATGAGGGATGACATTGTTTATGATTATGACCGTAGATGCATTTCAATCTCATAATATTATAGACATGACGCAAGATAAGATTCCAAACAGATGTAAATAACAATTATTGACTATCCAGCTAGCTACCTAGCTAGCTACGTTTACTAGTTAACAGTGAGGAGAAACAATAATACAACAACTGATAAGCTGGTTTTACTAAACAAATATTTGCCTAAGCATGCCTGATAGGCAGACAGTACCTAGCTACAGCCATGCCTATCTACCTAGGTATGGCCTGGTCACTGTGCACATGTATGCATATCCTAATGTTGATGTTATGCTGGCACAGTTCAACTGTCGTTCAAACTGTACAATAAAGTATGATTTATTATATGTCTATGTCTTACAGACAATACTGTGTGGTGCCTGGGCTTTTTCTTGGAGTGGATTCTAAATTAAGATACATATAATTCCTTTGCCTGTGTGTGTCATTGTAGCAGAACTGAGTCCTGTGAACCGCATCCCGCTCACTGGATTGGAAATTATGCTGGATTTCAAGCAGAAGATAACTAAATGGCAGTTTGATCATGTTTAACCTAGGCAAGTCAGTTAAAACTTCTTCGAGATTGGTGTCCCTTCCACGGGACGGTTTAGCTAACGTAGGCTAATGCAATTAGCATGAGGTTGTAAGTAACAAGAACATTTCCCAGGACATAGACATATCTGATATTGACAGAAAGCTTACATTCTTGTTAATCTAACTGCACTGTCCAATTTACAGTAGCTATTACAGTGTCATAATACCATGCTATTGTTTGAGGAGTGCACAATTTTGAACATGAAAAGTTATTAATAAACAAATTAGCCACATGTAGGCAATCTTGATACAACATTTTGAACAGAAATGCAATGGTTCATTGGATCAGTCTAAAACTTTGCACATATACTGATGCGATCTAGTGGCCAAAATCTAAAGTGCCCCTGGGCTGGAATAATACATTATGGCCTTTCTCTTGCATTTCAAAGATGGTACAAAAAAACAAAAACAAAATGTTTTTTTCTTTGTATTATCTTTTACCAGATCTATTGTGTTATATTCTACTACATTCCTTTCACATTTCCATAAACTTCAAAGTGTTTCCTTTCAAATGGTACCAAGAACATGCATATCCTTGCTTCAGGGCCTGAGCTACAGGCAATTAGATTTGGGTATGTAATTTTAAGCGAAAGTTGAAAAAAAGGGGGTAATCCTTAAGAGGACTAATCCTTACTAAGAACAAATTCTTATTTACAATGACGGCCTGTGGGTTAACTGCCTTATTCAGGGCCAGAACGACAGATTTTTACCTTGTCAGCCCAGAGATTCAATCTAGCAATCTTTTGGGGTACTGGCCCCACGCTCTAACCACTAGGCTACCTACCGCCATCATGACAACACTCCTCCTACAGCTTTACAAGTAATCCCTGAACTTTACTACTCTAATCAAACTGTATTTTCTTACTGAATGGCAATTTCATCATGACCACCTCTCAGCTCGGGGATTCGATCCAGCAACCTTTCGGTTACTGGCCCAACAATCCTACCCACCAGGCTGCCTGCCGCGCCCGCACCTCTCTGATTCAGAGGTGTTGGGTTAAATGCAGAAGACACATTTCAGTTGAATGCATTCAGTTGTACAACTGACAAGGTATCCCCCTTTCCCTTTCCATTGTCATCATCTGGTTAGACCAGATAATGAGATTTAATCAAAGATTGTTGGTATCCATTACTGTGAGTTACAGGATAGGTACTTTTTGGTGTAGCACAGAGAATTTTCAAACAACCTTAATGACGCTGCCTTAGTCCTCAATTTGTGGAAACAGGAGTCTCATAAAATGTTTGTGTTCAGGTCAGTTTGAATTTAGAAAATGCTCTGTTATTAAAATAAATACTTGTATTGCTCCATGAAGTAATCCAACAATGTGTACGCCGCCATCTTGTCTATTTCAAGTCTTCTCTCATGATCAAGACAGGTGTCTGTCATCATGACATGCTGAACTTTGGGGTGGACACCCACCTGTCTTGATCAATGAATGGTCTTGTCCTATCTGCGGTGTACGGCCAGCTGGATAAGACTCTGACGGAAGTGGTGTAGGGCTCGTAGACCTTAACCATCAACTGTTTGGACCTCTTGCAGAAGATTTCCTGGTACTGCACGTCTCCATAACCGCAAGGTTTCCCCACTCCGCCATGCTTGTTGTACCCAAAATGCTGCCGCTTTAGAGTATTTTTCAGCAGGCCACCTTGGAAGAACTCCAGATAACCTGAGTTTTACAAAGAGAAAAGGTAAAAAGAGAAAAGGGGTAGACTAAATTGATTACATGGTTTAGAAGGTACTCTGTGGACCTCAGGCTACATATAACCACCTGTAACCCCCTAACACAAACACAAACCCATACAAACACTACCCAATTCATGTTTATGCCATACTGTAAATTGAGCTATCTTAGCCATCAGCTTTTAAATATTTTTTGCCAACAGTCTTCATCCTTGTGCAGAACTAGGGGTTGGAAGCACATGCTGGTGGAAACAGATTCTGTACCACCTACAACAAAATGCACAACCTAGAAAGGGGGCATGGTTTGCAGAGAGAGAGCAGCCACACACTCGTTAGGGCACCTGAACAGTCTCACCTGGGGCTTGTTACTCTGGGGCTTGTTACCCCCTCATTTCATACTTTATTTTATAAGAATGCCTTAGGTAGCCTATATACTGTAGCTTATAACTTGGTTTAACATCTATTATTTAGATTACTTTGAACCATGATCATAACATATGCATTATTTTTGATACACAATTACACCCTCAAGTTATCATTGTTAGGTTAATAATTTGTACAGATCAAAGTCTTAACAGTATGATTACAATTATCCTTTTATTTGTCTGTTAACATTGCCCTCAACCCAAAGGTGGAATACAAGACAGAGGGAGAGATCTGACAAGAGAAAATAAACAGACATGGCATGCATGATCATTGACTAGGCAACAACACATTAATCAAACAATGCACAACAAATGAGTTGGAAAGTAAGCCTAGATGGAGCAGAACACAGCTAGCAGCATTTTTTGCTTTTTAAATTTTTTAATTAATGACTCTTGTTAGTTAAAACC
Source organism: Salvelinus alpinus (assembly GCF_045679555.1). Taxonomy (NCBI): domain Eukaryota; kingdom Metazoa; phylum Chordata; class Actinopteri; order Salmoniformes; family Salmonidae; genus Salvelinus; species Salvelinus alpinus. The sequence goes on from NC_092118.1 coordinate 10,836,548, forward strand.
TGTTTGGGCTGCAATCCCCACACAGGTACACCTATGACAACTGCCATTTCAAGTGCATGGCGCGAAATTCAAAATCTAGTTTGTTAAAATATTTAACTTTCACACATTAACAAGTCCAATACAGCATATGAAAGGTAGACATCTTGTGAATCAAGCCAACATGTCCGATTTTTAAAATGTTTTACAGGGAAGACAAAATATGTAAATCTATTAGCTAACCACGTCAGCAAAAGAGAGCACTTTTCTAACTCCATCAGTTTTTTACTCCGTCACTAGCTATCACTAATTCGACCAAATAAAGATATATATAGCCACTAACCAAGAAACAACTTCATAAGATGACAGTCTGATAACATATTTATTGTATAGCATATGTTTTTTTTGAAAAATGTGCATATTTATGGTATAAATCATAAATTACATTTCAGCTACAATCAGAAATTGCACCGAAAGCAGCCATAACATTTACAGACACCAACGTCAAATAACTAATTACTCATCATAAAACATATCTGAGAAATACATACATTGCAGCAATTGAAAGACAGGATTCTTGTGATTCCAGACAATATTTCCGATTTATTAAATGTTTTACAGCGAAAACAAAATGTAGCGCTATGTTAGCATAGCCACAATAGCCAGACACACTTGGGCGCGCACGACCAGTTGACATGCACGACAGATATATGAAATAACATTATAAATTGGGTCTTACTTTGGCTGATCTTTCATCAGAATGTTGATCAGGGTGTCCTTTGTCCAGATGAGTCGTTGTTTTGAGTCAGGATGGCAACTTTCCCTTCTCACTTAGCATTGGCACTGGTCGACTGGCACGGATTTGTCCAACGTTAAAAAAATCAGAGACCGAAACACGGCAAAACTCCCGAAAAAAATTCAAATAATCTGATTAAACTATATTGAAAAAACATACATTACGATGATATGGTCTCATTTATCAAATAAAAACCCAGCCGGAGATTGTTCCCGTCCAAAACAGCAGCAAAACAGAACACAATATCACTCCCAAGACGCGCGCTTCAGACTTCCGGAAGTGGTCGGTCACGTCAAAGAAATAGCTCTTATTCAACCTCTGAACAAGATATTCACTAAATTTCTTCTCTCATACCCTCTTGACACCCAGAGCAAGGCGTACGGAGTATACGTAGGGTCTTACGTATAATGACCATGTATAGGCATAACGTTGAAGCGAGCATAGATTTCTGACATTCTACTTCTTGGTCAGGGAAAGTGCTGCCAAATGACTTCTGTACCACTCAGAGAAAAAATTAGAACGGTTTTAGAAACTAGAGATTGTTTTCTATCCAATATTAATATGCATATTGTAAGAGCAAAAATTGATTAAGAGGCCGTTTGAAAATTGGCACATATTTTCCAGTTTTTCCAATACGCCCCCTGCAGCCATAACAGGTTTTAACAGGTATATACACAGCAAATAGACATAGTAGTTCATAATATAGTAGTATTCATAATGATAATGTGGTTTTACAAACGAGATGCAGCAAGACATGACATCAGCTTTTTACACGTAAAGGAAAATACCACCCAAAAATCAATTCCCTTCATCAGTCCACTGCAGATACAGACCCAAAATACCCTGCACGCCAGCAACCAAGCCCCCAAGAGCTCCCCCCATAACACAGAAAGCACTACAGCACGATCATATGATGCACAATGCAGCATATTGTGACACTCTCCACATTCCGAAAACTTCCGAAAAGTCCACACCCCGAAAACTTGATCACTGACATGCAAAACACCCCGGGACTGCATCAACAGTGGACCAACAAGACCAAAAGACAGTCCCCGAGCGGTACCCCCCTCCAACTCAGTGACATTGTCACACAGAGGCAGATCTGACTCGGTATGTCAATGACTTCAGCGTGCTTGTATATGCTACTGTTAACATTATTTTTATATGCATATATAGTATTATCCATTCGTAGTAAATTATACGAATACACACAAAAGGGGAGAAAACAAAAACAATAATTAATGAATGCGGTTGCGTTAAATGGAGAAATCCCTCCCGCCAGCCGCCATCCACCCCCATCCTTTTAGCTACTGTCGTGACTTTACTTTCTTTAATCTGATGACTGCTATCTCCAATTAACTAACTGTGTTTAATTGTTACCCAATTAAATGAATCATGTAACAATTAACTCATTAGGATTTGGGGCACCACGGAAGAGGTTGTTTAAAGAGTTACCATCTCCCAAATTAAACTCTATAAGGTATATATTGATTACATCAATAAAAAGTAATCTTATTAATCATTACCTCTTATCATATCATCATTCTGAACAGTCGTAACCTTATTCAATCTGAAAAAACCACAGCCTTACTCATGATTCAGTACTTCACAATTTTGGATTATTTATTTATTTACTAGCTAACTAAATGAGAAAACAGGATAACATACACACTTAATACATGAGAAAACGGTCCCTAGCTTGTTACACAGAAAATTAAGATGGGTGGGGGAAGAGAGAGAGAAAAAAAAGGGACACTTATCGTCGATACATTTCAGAACTATTCTCACAGTAATCGTATAGTTTGCACACGAACCACCGCCCATTTGGAATAAGAAATCATGAATGTATTTACGTGTGAATGCCTTTGTTCGCCATTTATCTCTGTCGCAAGGTTAGAAAGGTTGTTGGCCTTTCAGCGGCAAGCTTGTATGGCTTGGATTGTCCGAAAGGGATTCCCGTATTCTACTGTTGTTCACTCTGGAAGATAGCTAGCCAGCCGTGTCGACGGTTCACATTGGTGATGAGCGTAGTCTCAGGACAGTCTCACTTAGATGAGCTTTTCTAGATATTAGACTCAAGACAGCTAATCAGCTGTACTAATGATTGTCTTAGAGGGAAGATTGTTTTTCCCCTCGTGTCGGTATTCAGGTTTCGGACCACACGAGCTGCAGCTCGCCATCTTTCTGTTCTAATGGTAGGTGAGTTTATTTCTTCACCATTTCAAACGAGTAGCTCCCGCCTCAAATTTCCTGATTTAATATGTTAATTCTAAAACAGTCCTTTTATTCACTCTGGTCAAAAAGGACGGTTCCATCAGGCTGACACGCTCTCTGACCTCACTCAGGGAATGGCTACTTACTGTGCAAAGGTATATGTTAGCCAGTTATATCTTATGACTCCTAACATCCCATGCATATCTTAACAAAAATACTTTCATAATTTTTCAGATTATATGCCCAACGTATTAAATTTGTTGTCTTTACAGACAAAGGAGATGTACTTTCCAAATTACAGTATTTAATTTTTAATGACATCACAAAATAAAAACCAACATGACATTAGTGTTCTATAGCTCCCCACTGACCATTCCCCACATTCTTATGTTAGAAATATTGTTCCACTATTCACTTTTGAACGTGTTAGAGTTTCGTCGGGAAAAGCCTGTTAACAAAGACATTCCTTTTGTTCATACTGGAGGGGAGAAAGAGTCCCCTTCTGCTGTAATTTACAACAGGGTGTAAACTGTAAACCCCCACCAGCTCCCTCTTCCCCTCTACTGTGGGTGAGAGAATGTCTGGTTATTGTCAACCATTCCCAAGCTGACCCATTGTGATCCTCACAGGACAGTTATGACACTACTGCGATGCCAGCTAGACACATTTTCCATAACATTTTCCATCACAGCGTCTCTGTTTAATAGAGAGCTCAAAATTTGCTGTCATTAAGTAATGGAACAGATGGTAAACGGGATTGTTTTTGATATTAAAATGGAGAGCACACGGCAGATCATAATCCAGAATGATTTTACCCCTGAGCATTCCCACATCATATGGATGAAGGTGCCCTGAGTGAGAGTACAATTGGGTGATTGTTTGGCTTTGATTTTGTACAATTTCTGGGGAGTAAAATGAGTTCTGTTAACAAAATTAAAGTGAATCATTTGGTAATTCAGGAATTCTGGAAGATAGAGGTAAATTATGGCATATTGTTTGCCAATTGAGAACATTGTTGGATGATTGATATTTTTTCCACAATTCGTCAATTGAAAGCATCTTGAATGAGGCCTTTAGTAAAAGGGAATACATTTCATAGACAAGACCTCTTTTCTAAGCAGTACCTTATGCAAGGGATGAAGGTTAAAGCTTCATTTCCCATGGTACCCCATTAGCGCGTATAGCCAAACGTAATTGTACGTAGAAAAATAATGAGGTGCCAGGCAGGTTGTGCTTTTGTTGGATGTCTTGGAACACAAGAATACCCTCATCCCCAAAAATGTCTGAAAGTGTGTGCACTCCATTGTCATGCCACAGGGGAAATGAGAAAGGGCGCCCTCCCAACGGGAGACCGAGATTATGGATAATTGGTGATTTGAGATACCAGTTGGGTGTGATTAAAAAAGAAATTCTGCCAGATGCCAAACAAAAATTGAGTGAGAAATTATAGGGCCAAATCTTAATTTTGATTGCTTTAGAGAAACATTGGAACAGATTAGGTATTGTAGTCTGTGCGGATGCTAATTTTTTGTCTTCTATGGGACGCTTCTGGATTTAGCTAAATTGCAAGAGAACGCAGAGCAAATGACCAAGAGTACCATTGAAGGTTTTTGAGGCTTACACCTGAGATGTTTTGTCTCTGTAATAAGGACAGTTTAATTCTTGTTTTTTTGTTCCTCCAGATACATTTTGAGATTAAGGAATTTTCTTCCAGTAGCCATCAGGTGGTGCTATAGGGAACATTAAACTGAAAAAAGTTATTTTCATTTTAACCACTGAAATACACGATTGAAATGAATAGGGAGATGTAGGCCATCCAGTGGCCATTTTAGCGTGTAAACCTTGGTGGTGGTGGGGGGGGGGGGGTAATGGAACGTGAGATGCATGCCAGCAAAGCCACTACACAACACAACACTATACAATACATTAATTGCACTATTCCGGTGACAAACGGTGCCCACAATCTGTTAGGGCTTACATAAAGCTGTCCCAACAGCAGTCCCAACATCTTACGACTGCTACACCTGGCTATCAGCGGAGCCTTGTCTTGCAGCAAAACAGTTCATTCAGCCTCATTTACTTCCTTTTGAAAAAACATAGCTGATATGGCTTAAACAAATGTGCTTAAACAAATGTGGTTTCTAATGACAATTGGCACAAGCGAATAAGAGGCAATCCGTAATTTTGATTAAGACATTAATGAGCGAGCTTGGACGGATGTAGTCAATATATCTATTTGTTTAGCACTTTTGAAATGTACAGCGACAGAATTCAGAACATGCACCGTTCTTACAGTGTTCTCCTGTACACCAAGTCAGAACCGTAGGATAAATAAAGGGGGCATATAAGCAGACAATAAAAGCTCCTACAATATTCAATGATTACATTTCTCTAAAACAGGTTATAGGCTACATGTGCACCACCAAGTCAGAACAGTAGGCAAAATGAAGAGGGGTAAATACACCAAATTGCTAGGGTGAGGCACATGGGCTACTGTACTAACAGTCTTACTACACAACATACACTTAGTATTACTTAGTATCTTAGCTACAGTATACATAACTCCCTGGCATATTACATAATTTATGCAGCAGCATACAATACATTTTTGGACTCACCTTGTTGTGCTGTGCTCAATTGAACAGGAAGGTGGCGCTGCAGTCAAAGTCTGGCATTCGCCTACCGAGTGGCGCAGTGGTCTAAGGCCATTAGAGATTCTGGGTTCGAGTCCAGGCTCTGTCGCTGCCGGCCGCGACCGGGATACGCATGGAGCGGCGCATAATTGGCCCAGCATCGTCCAGGTTAGGGGAGAGTTTGGCCGGCAGCGATGTCCTTGTCCCATCGCGCACTAGCGACTCCTGTGGCGGACGCAGTGCAGGCTGACACGGTCGCCAGGTGCACGGTGTTTCCCCCGACACATTGGTGCGGCTGGCTTCCGGGTTAAGTGGGCATTGTGTCAAGAAGCAGTGCGGCTTGGTTGGGTTGTGTTTCGGAGGACGCACGGCTCTCAACCTTCGCCTCTATCGCGTCCGTACGGGAATTGCAGCGATGAGACAAGACTGTAACTACCAATTGGATACCACAAAATTGGGGAGAAAAAGAGGTTAAAAAAATTATGATAAATAAATCAATTCTGGCATTCTCTAGATTTATGGTGCTTTCAAGACAACTGGGAACTCGGAAAAAACAGGGTTGAATCATGATATCGTCATTGATCTTCAGATCGTAGCTCTAGAAAGAGGCTGGATTTACAATTCCGAGTTGGATGACAGTTCAAAACATATTTTCCCCGTCGGAGCTTGTTTATTCCCGACTTCCCAGTTGTCTTGAACTCACTGAAGTCAAGTTTTCACAGTTCCGAGTTAACAGTTGGTTTGAGCGTGACACAAATCATGCTTCATTGACAGCATGGCCAATATTGAATGTTTATCATTTTAAACTTGGAAAAAAAGCCCCTTAATCACAGCCACTCCACTGAATAGCAGGCTAGTGATTGCTTTGCCATGCTTGCAGTTAGCCACTGTCACTGATTTCTTCCAAACCAATCATTGTTGAATTTGCGATTTGTGTAATGATTAATGTCCAATGGCTGATGAGCACCAATACGTTTTAACTATAATTTCTCTGCGTTATTTCTCTGCATATGACAAGGATTAAAAAGGATTTGCCAGTAGATTGTCAACTTGATTCATGATGACTGCTGACTAAGATTTTGAAAGTATGATGTTGACATGATCAGTCCAATCAAAGCTACTGTACATATGTGATTTGATGTAATTTTATATGTGGCCAATTACCTTGAGCCTTCTTGGATGGGCACTTCTAATGTAACTCTATGGCAGCACCTAAGGGGCCATAATGTTCTAGCTCTATGCTTAGACTTGACGGTGAAAAGAAGAAATTAAGATATCTTAAAAGTGGGGAAGAGACTGAGGAACATTCTAGAAGAATAATAACATGTCATCAGGATATACAGAGATATGTGATGTTTGGTGCCATAGATTGTGATAGGATCATGGCAGACTGACTGGCAACTGTCTGAGCTATGGGTAACAACAAAGAAAGAGGACAGCCTTGGGGAGAACGTCTGGAGCTGGAGAACTGACAGGAGCATATGTTTCCAATTAGAACCATTGCAGATGGATTGGCTTAAAGGTTTTGGATCATTCATATAAAGTAATCACCAATAACCATGTGGTGTAACACTTCCCAGAAATTATGCCATTCTTGGTGATCAAAAGCCTTCTTTGCATCAAGTGAGAGAATTGCATTATGAGACTCAGCACTTTCTGATGTTTCGATGACATAGAGGAGGCGGCGAACATGATCAGCCGCAAGGCTGGATCCAGGTGCAGAGAGGAGACCAGACGAGGAATCAGCAGTTATGTATAAACTTAATACTTTACTGAGAACCGGTAAAGGAAGGATCACAGTAACACAGGGAAACCAACAACCGCCAAGTCTCAAAAACTCACTCAGGAGACAAACTCACACGGCACATAATTCAATCTTCAGCAAAGGACTACAGAAAACACACCTCTTTTAACAGGGAGGTCAAAATGAGTAATAGGACACACCTGGGTGTCGTTAATGTCTCTAGGGCGGTCTCTGCCGCCCTCTGGTGACAGGAGGAACCATGACAGTTTGGTCATTATGAACTAGAATGGTCAGAAAGGGTTTGAGGTGAGATGCCAACATCTTGGCATACAGTTTAATGTCTGCATGCAGCAGAGACAGGGGGCAATAGTAGCTAAAACATTCAGAAGGGTCTTTGTCCTTCTATAAAAGCAATCAAGTAATAGCAATATTATCATTTTGTTCGTGACAGCAGAGTGAATCATATCTAATAAGAATGGACGTAATTGGTGCCAGAACCTGATGTAAAATTCAGGTGGTATGCCATCCAGCCCCGGAGATGTACCTTTATTCATATTTTGGGTGGTATTTTTGTTATACCTCTGACAGTGTTATAGCGGCATCTAATGAGTGGAAGGCATCCGAGGAAAGGCATGAGAGCTGTAAAGGGTTTAAAAATAAATTACACGCTTGTTCACTGTAGGTCACATCTGAGCAGTACAAATTGAAATAACTAATGTCTGAAATGTATTATTAATTTCAGTTGGGTTTGTAGTAGTGCTCCCATTAGGTAATTTAATTGACGCAATGTTTGAAATCAAGTAAATGACTAGGTTATGCACTATTTAGATGCACATTTTGTCTTGTTCTATGTGTAAGGAAATTTGCTCGGTGTCTAAGTAACTGGTTGATATATTTTGTCAGTAGCTCTCGCTGTAAAATTAAATCTGATGTGGCGGCCGTGCATATTCTGTTCAAGGACCGCTATTTTGTTTTCTAAGGCAAATGCAATGCTTTTATCTTTGACAAAGCCCTTTACAGCATTTGACAACATGCAAGGATCCTCCACAGATGGTTTATCAATACTTATAAATTTAATGAATTGCTCTTCCATTTCTCTTACGATTCATTCGTCCTGCAGTAGGGTTGAATTGAAGCGCCAACGGAGAGCTCGGGTTTTCCCACCAGGGACCAACATTTTACAACTAACTGCTCTGTGATTGGACAGTGCCACATGTAAAATATCAATGTCAGTTGACTTCCCAATTAGATGCCTGGAAGCAAAAATATAATCTATACAGAAAATATTCTACATTATGTTGTGATGAGAAAAAGGTACATTCTCTGGCAGATGGATTTGTAGTATGCCAAACATCGATGACAGCGCAGCGCAGCCCATTTTCTCAGAGCTGAGGATGGAAGTCGCTGTTTTTATCCTTCAGTTAAGCCAGCTCTGTCCAATCCGTGTAGCCAGACAGCATTAAAGTCGCCACCTATGATTAGGCTGAAGTCAGACAAATCAAGACTTAATGTGGTTAGCTCCATATAAAATTTCATGTAAAAAAGGTTTGGTGTATAGACCGAGACCATTGCTATATTCTTTCCATTTAACATCATTTTGATGTAAGCTATTCTTCCCTCAGAATCGTTCCCACCTCAGAGATTGATGCACTAAAAGAGCAGACTGTCAAGCACAAAATACAAGTTTTAGCAAAAATGTGATGGATCATTTAATTAAGCTCATGTAGTTACATTCACAAGGATTATCTAAACTTCATACCCTCTTCACAGTTCAGGATTGGATACAGCAAGTTCATGAACATTCATTGCAGTTATTGGCATAACCAGTGGGCAAGGACAGTCTTTGTTTGTAAATAAAGTTAGCTAACCAGCTGGCTGATCACAGCCTTCTTCCTCCAGAGACGTAACAAACTTCTTTGCTTCGAATATGTTGTGAAAAATACGTTGTTCAGCTCCATACACCAGCTTGATAGTAGCCAGGTACAGAAGGAAAGCATCGTAGCCAAAGCCCCTCACACGGTTCATGATCAGTTCGCAGGGCCGCCGGCACTTGTAATTGGCTCCAAACTTGAGAGTGAAACCCGCGATCTCCACAGGTGATTTCCTTATTCCTTGAGGATCCTGTCTAGGGCTGTGAAGCACAGGCATTTCATGACCAGGACTCTGGGAGTAGCCGTTGATTGTCTAGACTGGCTGATTCGGTGTGCCCTCCTGATTTAAGGCTGTCCAGACAGGGATGGGAACCATCTGGGAAGGTTTTCAGTCAGGTAAGCCAGTGTGTTGTTATTTTCTTATCCTTCTCTCAAGTTGATAATGCGTTGATTATACCGTCTATTTCTGTCCTCGAGCATGGATAATTTTGCTTAAAAAATTATTGATTTTATCAAGGCACAGTTTCTCAGATTTGTTTACCACCGCCTTTAGCTTTGCACTGCCAGAGTGCAGGTCCTGGATGTCCTCGGTAAGCTGGACTAAACATCCCCTTCATACTGTCCAGCTTGTTCTCCGAAATAGCAAATTGTGCCTTCGATTTCTCCTCAGCCACTTGAAAATACTTTTCAAGAGTTGTCTAGATGAATTTGGCTAGGTTGAGGTTGGCGGTGGAGCTGCCAGGTGTGTTAGATTGCTCTGGTTGTGGAGAAATCGCAGATGGATCATCAGGTGGCTCAGCAAAGACGGGCTCTTGATTGGTGTTGGCTGTGTCTTTCATTGTGTTTCTTAGCAGCTATTTCTGTTTTTGTTGTTAGCATTTTAGGAGCAATGTTCAAGTTTGTAGCTTGCAATTTATAGCTTGTAGAAGGGGTAGTTTGCCTAAAGTTTGGTTAAACAAAGGGAGATCAGGGAACAGATCTACGCCGCCATCTTACTCATGCCACACTGTTGTATTGTTGTAACTATGTGTTCCAATCTTTTACCTTTACACCAGTTGTCCTCTTTAGTCCCTGAATGAAAACAGATCGAAAATGATTATTTCCAACATTTGTCATTAGCTGGCTAGCAAGATCACCAATTCAGGATAAATCCTTCATAATTGACACATTCCTGAATTTACAATTTTAGTTGTTCGCATAAACATGACGAGATCACTTACCATCTAGCTAGCTAGCTAACGTTAGCCAATGGTAGCTAGCTTGGCTAGAGGGATGACTCGGCATTGAATGTCCTGATAGAATTTAACATTCATATTCATTCATATAAACAAAGTTATTGTTTATTCTTCTAGAAAAATGTTGCACATGAATTGGCAGTTTTGACGTCGCCAAGGAGCCTTGTCATGATGTCATCACGCTATGCGTTACCTGTTGCTGGGTTCAAGACAATTGGGAACTCTGAAATCTTCAGTCCTTATGCTGCGTTCATAAACAAGTGAGAAGGTGGTATTTACTACATACAACCTCTGACATCACCCACTAAGGAAATGACCTCGGCAGGTAAATGCAAAAAACCTGTATAAAAAACAATATATTAATATGTTTTTTGACACTATAACTTTTTTACAACCATGATAGCTGTGCTTTTAGTTTATGGTTGACGCAGCTTGTTGGCCATTAGCCCTTGATACATTACACATAAGAGTCATTGGGCAAAGGCCGTCTTCTGTACAGTTTTGTTTAGAGCCCTGGCGTTCAGTCTGAACATTATCATGCATCACTTGCAGTTTTGGAAGCATAAGGACCTTATCTTTCATATCAGCGAGAAATCATTTTGAAAATACAAAAGGTTACATTGATACACAACTTTATAGGGTTAGTGTTAGTGTTCCCACACGGCAATATCTCCATGTCACAGCATGTGTTTATGGAAGACAGAGGTACCACCTGTGTTAGTTATCTGTCCAGCATGCTCCGAACACCTGTGTGTAACGGAAAAAGTCCATCAGAAACATGTTGTCGCTGGAAAATACTGTACACTGCGACTGTGAAAAAGCCAGTTAAATCAGTGTACAGTAAGTGTACAGTGCATTCGGAAACTATTCAGACCCTTTGACTTTTTCCACATTTTGATATGTTACAGCCATATTCTAAAATTGAGACTGGTGATTTGCGTGTACTATTTAATGAAGCTGCCAGTTGAGGACTTGTGAGGCATCTGTTTCTCAAATTAGACATTCAAATATATTTGTCCTCTTGCTCAGTTGTGCACCGGGGCCTCCCACTCCTCTTTCTAAGAGGCAGCACCGGACTAAGGGGCAGCACCGGACTAAGGAGCAGTACCGGACTAAGGGGCAGCACCAGGATAAGGGGCAGCACCAGGATAAGGGGCAGCACCAGGATAAGGGACAGCACCAGGATAAGGGACAGCACCAGGATAAGGGACAGCACCAGGATAAGGGGCAGCACCAGGATAAGGGGCAGCACCAGGATAAGGGGCAGCACCAGGCTAAGGGGCAGCTCCGGACTGAGGAACGGATCCTGGCTGGACGGCTCTGGCGGATCCTGGCTGTACGGCTCATGGCTGGCTGACGGATCTGGCTGCTCATGGCTGGCTGACGGATCTGGCTGCTCATGGCTGGCTGACGGATCTGGCTGCTCATGGCTGGCTGACGGATCTGGCTGCTCATGGCTGGCTGACGGATCTGGCTGCTCATGGCTGGCTGACGGATCTGGCTGCTCATGGCTGGCTGACGGCTCTGGACGCTCATGGCTGGCTGACGGCTCTGGACGCTCATGGCTGGCTGACGGCTCTGGACGCTCATGGCTGGCTGACGGCTCTGGACGCTCATGGCTGGCTGACGGCTCTGGACGCTCATGGCTGGCTGACGGCTCTGGACGCTCATGGCTGGCTGACGGCTCTGGACGCTCATGGCTGGCTGACGGCTCTGGACGCTCATGGCTGGCTGGCGGCTCTGGACGCTCATGGCTGGCTGGCGGCTCTGGCAGATCCTGGCTGGCTGGCGGCTCTGGCAGATCCTGTCTGGTTGGCGGCTCTGGCAGATCCTGTCTGGTTGGCGGCTCTGGCAGATCCTGTCTGGTTGGCGGCTCTGGCAGATCCTGTCTGGTTGGCGGCTCTGGCAGATCCTGTCTGGTTGGCGGCTCTGGCAGATCCTGACTGACGAATGGCTCTAGCGGCTCCTGACTGACGATCGGCTCTGACGGCTCGGGACAGACGGGCGGCTCTAACGGCACTGGGCAGACGGATGGCTCAGATGGCGCTGGGCAGACGGATGGCTCAAATGGCGCTGGGGAGACGGATGGCTCATATGGCGCTGGGGAGACGGATGGCTCAGATGGCGCTGGGGAGACGGATGGCTCAGATGGCGCTGGGGAGACGGATGGCTCAGATGGCGCTGGGGAGACGGATGGCTCAGATGGCGCTGGGGAGACGGATGGCTCAGATGGCGCTGGGGAGACGGATGGCTCTGGCCGGATAAGGCGCACTGTAGACCTGGTGCGTGGTGCCGGAACTGGAGGCACCGGGCTAAGGACACGCACCTTCAGGCTAGTGCGGGGAGAAGGAACAGGGCATACTGGACCCTGGATACGCACATTAGGCCTAGTGCGTGGTGCCGGCACTGGTGGTACCGGGCTGGGGACACGCACTTCAAGGCTAGTGCGGGGAGCAGGAACAGGGCATACTGGACCCTGGATACGCACATTAGGCCTAGTGCGTGGTGCCGGCACTGGTGGTACCGGGCTGGGTACACGCACTTCAAGGCTAGTGCGGGGAGCAGCAACAGGATGCACAGGACTCTGGAGACGCACAGGAGGCTTGGTGCGTGGCGTAGGCACTGGTGGTAATGGGCTGGAGACACGCACCATTGGACGAGTGCGTGGAGGAGGAACAGGGCTCTGGAGACACACTGGAAGCCTGGTGCGTGGTGTAGGCACTGGTGGAACTGGACTGGGGCGGGGAGGTGGCGCCGGAAATACCGGACCGTGCAGGCGTACTGGCTCCCTTGAGCACCGAGCCTGCCCAACCTTACCTGGTTGAATGCTCCCCGTCGCCCGACCAGTGCGGGGAGGTGGAATAACCCGCACCGGGCTATGTAGGCGAACCGGGGACACCATGCGTAAGGCTGGTGGCCATGTAAGCCGGCCCGAGGAGACGCACTGGAGACCAGACGCGTTGAGCCGGCTTCATGGCACCTGGCTCAATGCCCAATCTAGCCCTACCAGTGCGGGGAGGTGGAATAACCCGCACCGGGCTATGCACACGTACAGGAGACACCGTGCGCTCTACTGCGTAACACGGTGTCTGCCCGTACTCTCGCTCTCCACGGTAAGCCTGGGAAGTGGGCGCAGGTCTCCTACCTGCTCTCGGCCCACTACCTCCTAGCCCCCCCCAAGAAATTTTTGGGTAGTACTCACGGGCTTCCAGCCTTGCCTCCGTGCTGCCTTCTCATATCGCCTCCTCTCGGCTTTCGCTGCCTCCAGCTCTTCACGAGGGAGGCGATATTCTCCCGGTTGTGCCCAAGGTCCCTTTCCTTCCAATATCTCCTCCCATGTCCAAGAATCCTTGATGCCTTGCTCCTGTTGCCGCTTGTCACGCTGCTTGGTCCGTTGGTGGGTAATTCTGTCACAATCGTCTACTGAAGAGAGTGAGGACCAAGGCGCAGCGCGTGAAAAGAACATCTTCTTTTATTCAGAAGAGAGAAAACATGAAACGAACACTATACATAAACTAAACAAACGACCGTGAAGCTATAAACGTTGTACACACACACACACACACACACACACACACACACACACACACACACACACACACACACACACACACACACACACACACACACACACACACACACACACACACACACACACACACACACACACACACACACACACACACACACACAGGCTACAAACGTTCAAACATAGACAATTACCCACAAACACCTAAAGCCTATGGCTACCTTAAATATGGCTCCCAATCAGAGACAACAATAACCAGCTGTCTCTGATTGAGAACCAAATCAGGCAACCATAGACTTTCCTAAACACCTACACTCAACCATAGACCATCCTAGACACATACACTCAACACAAACCCATACACTAAAACCAACACCCCCTTTACCATAATAAACACCCAAAACACAAACATACCCCATGTCACACCCTGACCTAACTAAAATAATAAAGAAAACAAAGAATACTAAGGCCAGGGCGTGACAGGGCCTCTGTACACCTATATACATATTCCATAAAAAATCTGCAGTTTCCAGCTAAAATAGCCATTTACAACATTAGCAATGTCTACACTGTATTTCCGATCAATTTGATGTTACTTTAATGGACAGAAAATGTGCTTATCTTTCAAAAACAAGGACATTTCTAAGTAACCCCAAACTTTTGAACAGTAGTGTAAATACATACAAATATACATATACATGGATACAGTTGAAGTCGGACATTTACATACACTTGGAGTCATTAAAACTCGTTTATCAACCACTCCACACATTTCTTGTTAACAAACTATAGTTTTGGCAAGTCGGTTAGGACATCTACTTTGTGCATGACACAAGTAATTTTTCCAACAATTGTTTACAGACAGATTGTTTCACTTATAATTCACTGTATCACAATTCCAGTGGGTCAGAAGTTTACATACACTAAGTTGACTGTGCCTTTAAAGAGCTTGGAAAATTCCAGAAAATTATGTAATGTCTTTGGAAGCTTCGGATAGGCTAATTGGCATAATTTGAGTCAATTGGAGGTGTACCTGTGGATGTATTTCAAGGCCTACCTTCAAACTCAGTGCCTCTTTGCTTGACATCATGGGAAAATAAAAAGAAATCTGCCAAGACCTGAACGCCATGTTCATCTGTACAAACAATAGTACGCAAGTATAAACACCATGGGACCACGCAGCCGCCATACCGCTCAGGAAGGATACGCGTTCTGTCTTTGTTGCAAAAAGTGCAAATCAAGCCCAGAACAACAACAAAGGACCTTGTGAAGATGCTGGTGGAAACAGGTACAAAAGTATCTATATCCACAGTAAAATTATTCCTATATCGACGTAACCTGAAAGGCCTCTCAGAAAGGAAAGAGTGGTGTAACATCTCAGAAGTGTCACGTTCTGATCTTAGTTCTTTTTTTATGTCTTTGTGTTAGTTTGGTCAGAGCGTGAGTTGGGGTGGGTAGTCTATGTTCTTTTTTCTATGTTATTTTATTTCTGTGTTTGGCCTGGTATGGTTCTCAATCAGAGGCAGCTGTCGATCATTGTCTCTGATTGAGAATCATACTTAGGTAGCCTGTTTTCCCCATTTTGGTTGTGGGTGTTTATTTTCTGTTTTAGTGTCTGTTCACCTTGCAGAACTGTTTCGTTTTCTCCTCTGTGTTATTTTTGTATAGTGTTCAGTTTCAATGAAATGATGACGAACACTTCCCACGCTGCTTTTTGGTCCTCTTCTCCTTCACCAGACGAGAATCGTTACACACAGCAAGAACTGGCAAACCTGGTACGGTCCATGAGACGATGCACTGCAGTACTTAATGCAGCTGGCGGCCACACCAGATACTGACTGTTACTTTTGACCCCCCCCCCCCTCCTTGTTCAGGGACACATTACTCCATATCTGTTAGTCACATGTCTGTGGAACTTGTTCAGTTTATGTCTCAGTTGTTGAATATTGTTATGTTCATGCAAATATTTACACATGTAAGTTTGCTGAAAATTAACACAGTTGACAGTGAGAGGACGTTTCTTTTTTTGCTGAGTTTATATTACTTTTTGGATCACAAAAAATGCTACTTTTACACTACCATGTAGTTTAACATTAACATGGTTTAACAGGGATGTGGACATATCCCCAAAGACCCATCAGACATATCCCACCAGCTTTATTTTTGCACCCCAGTATTTCTACTTGCACATCTTCATCTGCACATCTATCACTCCAGTGTTACTGCTATATTGTAATTATACCACCACTATGGTCTATTTATTGCCTTACCTCCCAAATCTTATTTCATTTGCACACACTGTGTATAGATTTTTCTATTGTGTTACTGACTGTACGATTGTTTATCCCATGTGTAACTCTGTGTTGTCTTTTGTCGCACTGCTTTGCATTATCTTGTCCAGGTCACAGTTGTAAATGAAAACTTGTTCTCAACTGGCCTACCTGGTTAAATAAAGGTGAAATATAAAAAAAAAATTAAATAGTGAGGAAACAGCAGAGGGAGCAGCCCTCTATCCACATCAACGGGACAGTAGTGGAGAAGGTGGAACGTTTTAAGTTCCTCGGCGTACACATCACAGACAAGTTGAAATGGTCCACCCACACAGAAAGCCTGGTGAAGAAGGCGCAGCAGCGCCTCTTCAACCTCAGGAGGCTGAAGAAATTTGGCTTGTCACCAAAAACACTCACAAACATTTACAGATGCACAATCAAGAGCAACCTGTCGGGCTGTATCACCGCCTGGTACAGCAACTGCTCCGCCCACAACCGTAAGGCTCTCCAGATGTAACGATAGTCTATATCGTCCTCCTCATCGGACGAGGAGAGGCGAGAAGGATCGGACCAATATGCAGAGTGGTTGGTTTCCATGGTAATTTAATAACACGAAAACAAATATGCGATACAAAATAACAAAATGAAACTACCGTGACAGTCCCGTGTGGCGAAACACTAACAAGGAACAAACACCCACAAAACACACGTGAAACCCCAGCTGCCTAAGTATGATTCTCAATCAGGGACAACGATTGACAGCTGCCTCTGATTGAGAATCATACCAGGCCGAACACACAAAACCCCAACATAGAAAACAACACATAGACAACCCACCCAACTCACGCCCTGACTATACTAAATAAATACAAAACAAGGGAAAACAGGTCAGGAACGTGACAGAACCCCCGCCCTCAAGGTGCGAACTCCGGGCGCACCACCTAAAACTCTAGGGGAGGGTCTGGGTGGGCGTCTGTCCGCGGTGGCGGCTCTGGCGCGGGACGTGGACCCCACTTTAACAATGTTTTTAACCGCCTCCTTAATCGCCCCCGTGGCCTCCTAACAACCACCCTCCATATCAACCCCACAGGACTAAGGGGCAGCACCGGACTGAGGGGTAGCACCGGACTGAGGGGCAGCACCGGACTGAGGGGCAGCACCGGACTGAGGGGCAGCTCCTGGCTGGCTGGCTCTGGCAGCTCCTGGCTGGCTGGCTCTGGCAGCTCCTGGCTGGCTGGCTCTGGCAGCTCCTGGCTGGCTGACTCTTGCAGCTCCTGGCTGGCTGGCTCTGGCAGGTCATGGCTGGCTGACGGCTCTGGCTGGTCATGGCTGGCGGATGGCTCTCGCTGCTCCTGTCTGGCGGACGGCTCTGGCTGCTCCTGTCTGGCGGACGGCTCTGGCTGCTCCTGTCTGGCGGACGGCTCTGGCTGCTCCTGTCTGGCGGACGGCTCTGGCTGCTCCTGTCTGGCGGACGGCACTGGCGGCTCGGGACAGACGGGCCGCTCTGACGGCTCGGGACAGACGGGCAGCTCTGACGGCTCGGGACAGACGGGCAGCTCTGACGGCTCGGGACAGACGGGCGGCTCTGACGGCTCGGGACAGACGGGCGGCTCTGACGGCTCGGGACAGACGGGCGGCTCTGACGGCTCGGGACAGACGGGCGGCTCAGATGGCGTTGGGCAGGCAGGCAGCTCAGACAGCGCTGGGCAGTTAGGCAGCTCAGACAGCGCTGGGCAGGCAGGCAGCTCAGACAGCGCTGGGCAGGCAGGCAGCTCAGACAGCGCTGGGCAGGCAGGCAGTTCAGACAGCGCTGGGCAGGCAGGTACACCTGTAGGGAGGAGACGGAGAGACAGCCTGGTGCGGGGGGCTGCCACCGGAGGACTGGTACGTGGAGGTGGCACCGGATATACCGGACCGTGAAGGAGTACACAAGCTCTTGAGCACCGAGCCTGCCCAACCTTACCTGGTTGAATGGTCCCCGTAGCCCTGCCAGTGCGGCGAGGTGGAATAGCCCGCACTGGGCTATGCTGGCGAACCGGGGACACCATTTGTAAGGCTGGTGCCATGTACGCCGGCCCGAGGAGACGCACTGGAGACCAGATGCGTTGGGCCGGCTTTATGACACCTGGCTCGATGCCCAACCTAGCCCTACCAGTGCGGCGAGGTGGAATAGCCCGCACTGGGCTAAGCACGCGTACTGGGGACACCGTGCGCTCCACCGCATAACACGGTGTCTGACCAGTACGACGCCCTCTCACTCCACGGTAAGCACGGGGAGTTGGCTCAGGTCTCCTACCCGGCTTTGCCACGCTCTGCGTGTGCAACCCCCCAAGAAATGTTTGGGTCTGACTCTCGGGCTCCCAACCGCGTCGCCGCGCTGCCTCCTCATACCAGCGCCTCTCTGCCTTCGCTGCCTCCAACTCCGCCTTGGGACGGCGATATTCCCCTGGCTGAACCCAGGGTCCCTTGCCATCCAGGATCTCCTCCCAAGTCCAGGAGTCCTGTGTCTGTTTCTGCTGCTGCTGTCGCTGCCCTTTTCCACTCTGCTTGGTCCTTTGGTGGTGGGTGTTTCTGTAACGATAGTCTATATCGTCCTCCTCATCGGACGAGGAGAGGCGAGAAGGATCGGACCAATATGCAGAGTGGTTGGTTTCCATGGTAATTTAATAACATGAGTAATGCCTACATTACTCAGCTCATATGTATATACTCTACTCTATACCATCTACTGCGTCTTGCCTATGCCGTTCGGCCATCGCTCATCCATATATTTTTATGTACATATTCTTATTAATTCCTTTACACTTGTGTGTATAAGGTAGTTGTTGTGAAATTGTTAGATTATTTGTTAGATATTACTGCATGGTCGGAACTTGAAGCACAAGCATTTCGCTACACTCACATTAACATCTGCATGTGACAAATAACATTTGATTTGATTTGATTAGTACACATAGTTCGGTTTTAATCCAGAGAGGCTAGAAAAAGCATCTAGATCCTGTATGAGGCTGTGGAGGGTTTCTAATTGTGGATTTAAAAGAAAACATGAATCATCAGCTTACAATGACACCTTTGTTTTTAAGCCATGGATTTCTAATCCCTTCATATTTTTGTTGGATCTAATTTAATTTTAACAGCTAACATTTCAATGGGAAAAAATAAATAGATGTGCCGAAAGCGGACAACCTTGTTTTACTCCTTTTGACAGTTTAAAACTTTCTGAGATGTAGCCATTATTTACTTTTTTACACCTAGGTTTACTATACATAACTTTAACCCATTTTAAAAGAGATTCTCCAAAATTGAAATAATCCAGGCATTTATATATAAACTCAAGTCGTACTTTATCAAAAGATTTTTCAAAGTCAGCTATGAAAACCAGGCCTGGTTTCCCCAATATTTCATAGTGTTGTTGTTTCCAGTACTTGCCTTATATTATCTCAAATGTATTGTCCATGTAAAAAACCTGTTTGATTAGGATGAATAATATCTGACAAAACCTTTTTAGTTCTATGCGCTAAGCATTTAGCTAGAATTTTTGCATCACAACACTGAAGTGTAAGAGGCCTCCAATTTTTAAAATGGACTGGATCTTTATATATACCACTTGGATCCTGTTCCAGTAATAATGAAATCAGACATTCTTGTTGAGTGTCCGATAATCTACAATTTATGTGGAAGTGGTTAAAACATTCAATAATGGTCCTCTGAGTATATCAAAAAAAGTTTGGTAAACCTCCACTGGTATGTCACCCAGCCCTGGAGTTAATTTTACATTATTTACAGGAAAAAAATCCATACAATTAGCTTCGGTTAGTGGAGATGGTGGAGACTGAAACGAAAACATATGCTTAAAGTACTTTACTTCCTCTTTCAAAATATCGTTCGGTGAATCATGAGTAACTCCATCATTTGTAACAAGTTTTAGTTCCAAAACATTGTTAGCATTTCTATGTTGAAGATTGAAAAATTATTTGGTGCATTTTTCCCCATATTCCTTCCAGTTCGCTTTATTTTTATAATCTATTACACTGGATCTATCTTGAATAAGTTCCTCCATTTCTTTTTGTTTTTTCTCTAACTTACTCTGAGCCTCTATAGTAGATTGTTTTTATTGCTATCTATCTGTACTGTTAGTCCTTCAATTTCCTTTGTTAATATGGACTCTTTTGACATAAATTGCTTTTATGCTTTTATTGTTTTATAGATGAGAACTGAACTGCGTGGACTCCTAGGGCACATTTAAAAGTGTCCCATACTATAAGGGGATCTGCTGTACCTACAGTGGGGCAAAAAAGTATTTAGTCAGCCACCAATTGTGCAAGTTCTCTCAGTTAAAAAGATGAGAGAGGCCTGTAATTTTCATTATAGGTACACTTCAACTATGACAGACAAAATGAGAAAAAAAAATACAGAAAATCACATTGTAGGATTTTTAATACATTTATTTGCAAATTATGGTGGAAAATAAGTATTTGGTCAATAACAAAAGTTTATCTCAATACTTTGTTATATACCCTTTGTTGGCAATGACAGAGGTCAAACGTTTTCTGTAAGTCTTCACAAGGTTTTCACACACTGTTGCTGGTATTTTGTCCCATTCCTCCATGCAGATCTCCTCTAGAGCAGTGATGTTTGGGGCTGTTGCTGGGCAACACAGACTTTCAACTCCCTCCAAAGATTTTCTATGGGGTTGAGATCTGGAGACTGGCTAGGCCACTCCAGGACCTTGAAATGCTTCTTACGAAGCCACTCCTTCGTTGCCCAGGCGGTGTGTTTGGGATCATTGTCATGCTGAATGACCCAGCCATGTTTCATCTTCAATGCCCTTGCTGATGGAAGGAGGTTTTCACTCAAAATCTCACGATACATGGCCCCATTCATTCTTTCCTTTACACGGATCAGTCGTCCTGGTCCCTTTGCAGAAAAACAGCCCCAAAGCATGATGTTTCCACCCCCATGCTTCACAGTAGGTATGGTGTTCTTTGGATGCAACTCAGCATTCTTTGTCCTCCAAACACGACGAGTTGAGTTTTTACCAAAAAGTTATATTTTGGTTTCATCTGACCATATGACATTCTCCCAATCTTCTTCTGGATCATCCAAATGCTCTCTAGCAAACTTCAGACGGGCCTGGACATGTACTGGCTTAAGCAGGGGGACACGTCTGGCACTGCAGGATTTGAGTCCCTTGCGGCGTAGTGTTTTTCTGATGGTAGGCTTTGTTACTTTGGTCCCAGCTCTCTGCAGGTCATTCACTAGGTCCCCCCGTGTGGTTCTGGGATTTTTGCTCACCGTTCTTGTGATCATTTTGACCCCACGGGGTGAGATCTTGCGTGGAGCCCCAGATCGAGGGAGATTATCAGTGGTCTTGTATGTCTTCCATTTCCTAATAATTGCTCCCACAGTTGATTTCTTCAAACCAAGCTGCTTACCTATTGCAGATTCAGTCTTCCCAGCCTGGTGCAGGTCTACAATTTTGTTTCTGGTGTCCTTTGACAGCTCTTTGGTCTTGGCCATAGTGGAGTTTGGAGTGTGACTGTTTGAGGTTGTGGACAGGTGTCTTTTATACTGATAACAAGTTCAAACAGGTGCCATTAATACAGGTAACGAGTGGAGGACAGAGGAGCCTCTTAAAGAAGAAGTTACAGGTCTGTGAGAGCCAGAAATCTTGCTTGTTTGTAGGTGACCAAATACTTATTTTCCACCATAATTTGCAAATAATTTCATTAAAAATCCTACAATGTGATTTTCTGGATTTTTTTTTCTCATTTTGTCTGTCATAGTTGAAGTGTACCTATGATGAAAATTACAGGCCTCTCTCATCTTTTTAAGTGGGAGAACTTGCACAATTGGTGGCTGACTAAATACTTTTTTGCCCCACTGTATGTTATGTCAGAAAAAGTCAGTTATAAATTCTTCGGTCCTAGTTAAAAACAAGTTATCATCCAGTAGGCTTTGATTAAATTTCCAATATCCTCGCCCACGTGGAAATTCTGCGAGAGTAATATATAATTATGTGATGGTCCGACCGCATTCTGTCCCCTATCAACACTTTTTAAACTTTTGATGCCAGAGAGAATGTCATAAGAAAGTAATCAAGACGACTAGCTTGATTAAGCCTCTGCCATGTATATCTCACTAGGTCAGGGTATTTAAGTTTCAGACTATTCATGATATACCATGGCCTCTTGTGCATTATGCCTGTATTGTCTGATAATCTCACTGTTTTAATATCCAAACATTCATTGAACATTTAAACATGTTTCCGCTGTGACGATAATCATCAACACTTGGGAGTAGTTTTTCAAACAAACCTTTATTACTTGTTATGACATTTGCCTAATAATGATAATATTTGTCTGCAGTTTTCCGAAAAGCAGGAAATTAGTATGAGCAGCATTGAGGCAAGACGAGCATCTCCCTTTCAGACCTTTCATTCTCTTTCTTCTTCAAAGGAGCAGGGTGCTTATGACACTGAGATGAGAGTCTTGTATTCCTGAACCTCTTGCCACAGAGTCTTTCATGCCCACATTTATGTATCAGTGTCAGCGCTGGGTTCACCCTGGTTTCAAAAAGACTTTGAGCAACTTTCACAGTCAGTGTTGAGTTCTGACTTTTTACCTGGTTACCACAAAAGGAAATAAAATAAAATGTGAGTGCCTCCTCGAGTGAGGTGTTGCAGTGCCTACCTTCTCCTCATGAAAACATGCATTCCAACAGAGCTTGCTCACACTGGCACACACGCACGCACACACGCACGCACACATGTGCCAACACACATGTGCCAACACACTGAGACATAAAATGTACCTCTAACAGTGAAAGTTCTAAATACCACAATAACTTTGTTCATGAGATTATACCTAGCCTCTACAGAATTCCTTATGCATTTGGCAATTAAGGACACCTGTTTAACTGCCCAATTAGCTCATCCATCATTTAGGATAAAAATAAGTGAAATCAAATCAAATTTTATTAGTCACATGCACCGAATACAACAGGTGTAGGTAGACCTTACAGTGAAATACTTACTTTCGAACCCCTAACCAACAATGCAGTTTAAAAGAAAAATCTAGATAAAAAATACAAATAAGAATAAGGAATAAAAGTAACAAGTAATTAAAAGATCAGCAGTAAAATAACAATAGCGAGACTATATACAGGGGGGGGGGATTCTGGTACAGAGTCAATGTGCGGGGGTTAGTCAAGGTAATTGAGGTAATATGTATATGTAGGTGGGGGGCAATGCAAATAGTCTGGGTAGCCATGTGATTAGATGTTCAAATAAACCAGAGCATATTTTCATATCTTAACCTGTGCACAGGTGTTTAAATATAATGTGTTGCATTAGTGAGTCACTACACTACACATCTGTCCTTGGTTTTGTCCTGACCTCCTATGTGAAGAGGTTACCCAACATTTGAAGTGAGATACCTATAAGTTCATGTTTAAGAAGTTGAACAAATATAAAAGGGAGAGGCAGATGCTATCAAGGAACAACATTATGTGAAATTCTTTTTGCATTTTTTAGTATGGTATGTTTCAGGGTGGATTTCAATATGCACTACATGACGTCCTTGTATGACATTATAAACAGCATAGCCACTTGTAGCCGTATTCAATTAAAGCCATTTGATTTTACCAAAGAAATGTGAGTCATGAAAGATGCACCACAATTTCTTGAGGATTAGATAGGATGTTGACAGTAGCAATGCTGTTTGACGGAGGTACTGTGAGTCAAAGTGGAGCTACATCAGAGTTCTATTTCATTTTTCAAGGCTAGATCGTACCATAATTCAGCAGATGCTAAGGGCCTTTCAAGAAAGAAGTTGAATCTGGCCTGAAGACGAATGAAACTCGTTGTACTGAATAAATGTCAATATCAATTGCCAGAGTATCTTGACATACAACACACATGGTCTTTCACAGCATATTGCGATTGTACACCATAATCACCTAATAATATATGAAAATGATAACCTGGAAAGGCCTCACAGCTTAAGTGCATTTCGGCTCTTGGTTCTGTTCCCTATCACCTGTACCCCACTGTGCTCTGTGAATCCAAAAAGGAAATGTGAACAGCATGCCTGTGAAATGGTGAGACACTTAAACACAGCTTTTCCTTTTCTAATTGCTCACAGGCTAATAACGTTGTTGCTTTAGAAAACAGACTGTTCTAAAGAAACCTTATAAATGCGTTCCACATTGTTAGACATTCCACTGTCTTTATTTAGTGTCCACAGTAGGTCCACTGCCCAATATTAACATACATCTACCCCATTTTGTGTTTTATAATTCTCGTTATTTTATCTGGTGAGTTTCATTTAGAATGTAGCTCTTTTTAGTTTCTGTAATTTCTTTCATTGAAAGGGTGATCTTTTTTTCATCTGCTTTGACTAATGGCAAGCTCATTGCTTGTTATATTTGACTTATCTGACAAACAGTGTGTTGTGTAATTTCAACGCAAATGATCTCATTAGCTTCCTTTGATATAACTTGTGTCGGCTTGAGAGAGATGAGGAGTAGGAGGAGAAGGAGGTGCATGTCGGGGAGAGGAGATAACAGTTTGCCTGCTCAAGCGTAGGGTTCAAACGAGTGTTTAAGGGAACAACCTGTTTTCTCTTGATAAAGTGTATGATTCATAAACCACAAAGGGCATTCCTGCCCGTATCTTGATGTAACTGCAGCCATGTTTCAGGTTTGACAGGTCAATCTCCATGACAAACATTGCTTTTAACAGAGATCTCAGTGACAGACATGGTGGTAGGGGATGAAATTGGTGGAGAGAAAGTGGGGGGGAAAAATGGGCAGACAATTGTTCTGAGAGAAAGTGCAAAGTGAGCGCAATATGGCAGGCATAAAGACAAAAGCTCAAAGGTGAAAGTAAGTCTGAACTGCATCAGAGATATGGTACAGCATGCCATGAATACAAGCTCACATTCTCACACACACCTTTCACAGAAACCCACACTGTTCATTAATGCGGCGTCTCACAATCTCTTTTGTTCTGGTTTAATTTCACTGATCTGAGGCGATAACATTATAGCGCCACCAAGTGTTTGGAGGAGGTATGGTGAAGATGGAAATGAACAAAGAAGAAATATACCATGTGCATGTATCCAAAAGTACAGTTTCTGGGAGGTGAGGAAAATAGTAGGTGTTCTAGTAATATGTCGGTGTTTTGTATAGGCATTTTGTAAATAAATAAAAACGAGTACATTTTTGTATTTGTATTTTTTTTTTACACCATCACAAATGTCCACATAAGGTTATACTGTGTGTATGTGATAATGCATGTCATAGTACCACTTCAAAGAAGGATTCCAATACTCTGGTAATTTTAGGTCAGCCTGGCCCAGTCTGAAAGGAGCACATTTGAGAGGTATTGAGCTAGGTCAGAGAGCTCTACCCTCTTAGGGATCACTGTGCCCTCGTCTATTTCCTGCTCTCTCCAACCCCCCTACTCTGCTCTCTACTAGTCAATCTTCCTTCTCATATTTTTTTTCTGACTTCCTCCTGCCTACTGAAAGAGGAGTCACAATTTTAGCATGGCTCTGAAGAAGTCGGATGAAATAGAATACCAAATACATTAGGTGAAAGGTACTGCCGGTACTGATGAATGCCAAATCGACCAGCAATCATGCTGTTGGGGAAATTGATCCCAGCTTGGTCATTTCTGTGGTGCCGGTCAGCGTGAGCCCTGCTGCCTGCCCCGTCACAATAGTATGCTCTGTAATATGTCAGTTGTCACACATGTTATCACAACGTCAGTTCCACGGTTGTAGCTGTTCATGCAAATGTGGGTTGATTGTGCTAGTTCTAATCTAAGTGGATTCTGCCAACAGAACCCTGTCACATTTACTCATGTTACCCATGGTGCTGGTCTTCTGGGTTTGCAGTGTAAATAATACAGTTGTATCGTTCTGCAAATTACCAAAGAACTTATCACTTATTCATTGTACCGTATCACAAGAACTGCTCAAACTGTACAAAAGCTTTTAATAAATCAGAGTCTTTTGTTTAATGAACTTGGAAGAGTACCAGATCTGAAAATTAACCAACAGTGTTTGTTTTTCCTGTGAGTGTCCGCTTTCCACTCTCTCTCTCTCTGCAGAGAGGGTGAGCTGGTGTTTTGTTTACTGGCTCTCTTTTTGATTTCTCTCTCAGCTTGGTTCTACTTTCATAAAAGAATGAATGTGTTCATCGTGAGTCACTGGGAGATGTGGCTCACCAGGAGACCCCATGAGAAAATTATGGAGCTTTTTTGACAAATGCATATGCACAACGGAGGGGCTTACAACGCAGAGGTGAGCCCAGGCGGGTCCACAGGCAAAACACGTGTGCACGCACGCACACACACACACCTCAAAAGTAATTTAGACGATCGAAGAGCAATGGGAGTTGTGCTATATTTGAGCCCTCCACAGTAGACCTGCAGTAATTGAAGACATGTCACGTATGGTCCTGGATTTAATTGGCCATTCTAACTCTCAAATGTCATTTGAAGTGCAGTTTGGAGTCCATCTAAAATGTAAACACACAGCAGTTAAGTGACTGAGTTAACGTCGCAGCGCAGTACATTTTTAGGAGCTCCCTTGAAAATGATCATCTGCTCCTTATTCGCTGCTGCCTGTATGACCCTGGCATCCATTTTCTGCCTGGCTGAACCTGATTCGGATCTTTGGCCACAGGGCTCTGAAACTACAGGTAGAGTATTCCTTTAGAGTGTGTGGTAGAGAAACCGGGAGACTGATACCCAAGATATAAGAAACCTTAACCTCAGTTTCATATCTAAACCATGATGAGAATATATAATGAGAACAGATGTTTTGGTATGTTTTTTTTAGCTAGTGAGTAGTCCTCTGAGTACATGTGCTCCATAAATGTAGTCATTGAGTAAAATTATAACCACATAGGCAATAAGTAGGAACAGTGGCAGATTTAGGTATAGGCGACATGGGCAGCATCTTGCCGGGGGCGGCACATGGCGCCGGCACAAAATAAATCGGAATGGTGACATTTGCCCCATCAGTTTTCTGTCGCTCATTTGTACGTCACGTCATTGATATCGTGTCACCGTGTGGGACTGTGGGTCAGTTAACCTTGTCAGAGTGGGCGCCCTGATTCTAGTTTGTGAGCTAGGCAGGCTACTGCCTGGCAAGGTCTCCTACTCAGAAGTACGAGCAGGGGAGGGGGGCGGGTGTAGGTTGACCTCAGGTCTCCCCACTGGAAGCCCGAGGTAGGGGGAGCGGGGGAATCTATCAAATAGTGCACCTCTAACTTTGTACAGTACTAATGCAATGAGTAAAATCAGTCACACGACGAAATGCTACAAAATAAACCACAATTCATTCATAATACTGTGAATATATAGTTTCACAGATAAATTGTTGCATTTTTTTCTGGTTTGTGTGAAATCGTTAAGAATGACATAAAACCAGTCTGCACACCACCAAGGTGAATTGGTTTAGTCTTGACTCTTGGTTGACAGTGTTGGGGGATGGGTAATGTATTGATGCTCGAGTGCCAAATCAACATAAATGTGTTTTTATTTGTCTTTGTTACTTCTTTTTGATATTGATGAGTCTTATTTTTATATTTTTATATTTATATCGTTTTAAATTTTATCTTTATATATTTGTGATGTTCCAAATGTCGGAATAAAAATGACAGTTAATGCAGAATGGTGCTTTTTTGGGGGGGTTCGCCCAGGGAGCCATACAAACTAGAACCGCCACTGAGTAAGAATGTTTGTATCTGATATCTTCAGAACCCACCCCACAGTGGATGATTATGTCATGTGCTGAGGGTGATGGAGGTTGTTTTTATCGTTCTACAACCAGGAATATATCTTCCATATTCTTCTCCTTTTAGCAAGCAGTTCCCCTTGTAGTACTGTCCAGGGCGTATCGTTTTATTGGCAAAGAACCCAATCCTGCAGACGGCTGATCGCTCCCTCAGCCCACCAGTTGTGAGCAAGTTAATCATTTTAGATCAGGCTAAGAACATCCCCCAAGGGGAGGCTGGGGTTCTGCTGTCGAGGATTATTCAAGTTTGGGGAATACTGTCCCTTTATCGCTCTCCAGCTTCTTTACAGAAGCTCCTCTCGGGCTGCCTGTCAGTTCAAAGCCCTTGAGTTTGGATGGTTTTATCAATGGTGATCCTCCCACTATTACATAGACCCCCCATCTCTCTCCGCCTTCCCTTTTTGCTGATAATTCCTCATTGTGAGAATGAAAAAAAGTTATCACTGTTGAAACCTGGGTAATTTTGAGCTTCACTTAGTAATGGTTCCTTTTTTCTGTCTGTGGCCTTGTCCCACATTCCAACCTCGCCCGTACGAGTATGCTGACATGGTCTGTGCTGAAATAATATTATTCATTTGTGAATCGTGGCCTATTCTCAGCCAGCGGCACCGGCTGGTACAGTGAGACAGCAGTTTGCAGCGAAATGCATCTGAGGGCCATTGTACTTACTGAAGGTTATCGTCATTTTCTTCTCATCCCCACTCTATAAACTCATCCTTTTCTCAACAGAGGATTAGCACATGTATTATCTGTGTGACCTCAGAGCTGAGGGTCTGAGGGCCATCCTGTCTATGGTTTTTAATTCCCCAGGGGGCACAGAAAGGAGGGGAAGCAGTGTCACGTGGAGGGTAAGCAAACCACACCATGAGCTCAACATATCTGGATGGGGGCACAGAACGGGAGAGTGACAAAGGGCTGGATTTTGATTGGCAATTATAGTGGAGCCCAGGCACAATGAGGCTGTGGATTTTATTTTTGTCTCTCTGTCTTTTAATCACATTGCGCGCCCTCTCAGACAATGAATTCATGTCCCACTTTTTCTTCTTCTTTTTTTCATGTGGCTTTAATAATGGTGGGTAATACAATTTACAGGCACGGTCTTAAAATTTAAATAAGGAGACTGAAGGAATGAAAGGCTCGGGATGTCTGTGGAGAGTTGCTGGTGCAGATGGGAGAGAGGAAGAAAGTGTATAGGGATATGATAAGCCCACACTCTTAGATGTCAGCCGGGGAGTTCAGGTAGGTTTTTAAGCACACTGTTTATTAGCTGCAAGTTTTGCCCTTTTATTCTTTTGTGGTTAGGGCTGATCATGATCAAAAGACTCCGATGAATCATGTACGATTGCCGTAGGATAAAAAAATAAAATAAATAAAAGGTTTTACGGTTTTACCTTTTGAAATCTGAAAAGTTGCTTCAGAATAACTGACAGAAATACTTATATTTAATTGATCGCTAGGCCTAGCATCCACTAGCTAGCAACACTAGCTCTGTTCTGGCTGTCTTTGAAACACTATCACTATATGTAATTATACTCAACATCCCAGTTCTCCATATCAGCATGGATCCACAGACAGAATCCGGAAAAAAACTTGTTACGTTGGTAAACCGTAAAGGCAAACTAAACTCAAATTAAGCTCTAGTCTGCAGAATAATGTGCTGTGATTATGTTGGCAATGCAAGGGTTAACATCTAGCATCTAACCTAATAATGTCCCTGTCCAATACATCATCCCTGAATTCGATTAAAGCTGTGATTTATTTATTTGTTTAGCAGTGAGACCCTGCTGTCATTATTTTCTCTGGTAAATAATTCAATAAAAATGTCAGCTCCCTCTCTAGTCGACATTAAAATGATGTGTAATAAAGATAGTGAAGCCATGCAGCAGCACACGGGTGCAGTGCTCAGGACTAGCACAAGAAGCAGCAATAACCCTTGTTCTTAACTTCTCTCTACGTATGGGCAGCAGTTGTCTTTTGATTGTTACTGCTGTGGGACAGAGAGGCAACCACCAACCCATGTGTCCCTCTGCACCTCTTCTTTCTAAGCCGGCCCACCAGGAGCCAGTTCTAATCTCTTGTAGGTATGGGGAAGGCTTTGGAGCGGCTGGTTGCAACAACAAAAAAGCCATTGGCACTCAGGGGACCATTTCTCCTCTAGAAGTGGCTGCTAGACAATAATTGCGGCAAGTCTGGTAGGTGAGAAGGAATATGACAATCTGAGATGGCAAATAGATTTTTGCTCTGCATGGAGCTGAGGCTCACATAAACAAAGAGAGAACAAATAATTAGTTGAATGGGGAGAGGAAGCTGGTGTTCAATTGAGCAGGGTGGTATTGTATCAATTCCTGTTGCAGAAAGCATACAAATATTACAGAGAGGTATTTCAGACGCCTCTCAATAGGACTGTTTCATCACACAGAATATAATTCCCAAACAATGTTGTTAAAACAACTTTTCCTCGCAAATTAATATAGTTTCCCGTTAAGATACATCTATTTTTTTTTTTACTTCAACTGCTTGGAAACTATGGGGATTCATACAATTGTGGCATTCCATTTCAAAGATTCAAAGAAACGTACACATAGCTTTCATAGCCTTCAATACGACATATTTATCGCTTCAGTATGGTGGAGGCCTGACATTTTTCTTCTGAGGTTTTCTATAGGAGTCGTGTCATATTGTGTTCATCCGACACATTTTCTCTTGCGGGAAACCCATTGTCTCAGTAAAAAGCATCTCATTTTATTCTTCGACTTGTTTACTTGTTTTAATGTGACTGACGCTTGCTTTGTTGAACAGTTGTGGAGCGTGACAGTGCCGAGCTTGTGTAGTTTGGCGAAGAAAGGGAGAATTTTACATTTGATGTTGGGGACTCTTTCATATAAATGACTCATCGCCAGCTGCCATAATTGCTCTTTCTGATTTTAATAAGAAATTGGACATAATACCATCTTAATGTGCAGTGTCGTGAACACTGCATTTCAGAAATCCTTTCCTTTTTAGCTATGATAATAACGGTAATTACAAAGATTATGCTTTAATTGCTAGGGGGATAAATTACGTTTTTTTTCTCCCCTATCTACCAGCTCTCTCATTGTGTAGTCTTGCAACAGGTTGCATCAGACATTAAAGGAATATTTGAACATACAAACTGGTCATATACAACTACAGCAATGTCAGAATTCAACAAATGATTGTTGATTTTATTCAACCTGTATGAAACTTTACTGTCAAGACACATTTTTTCATTGAAGTTCTTGCAATTTCAGATTTAAAAAATCTAAAAAAATTCTATCACACATATGTATCTATTGTTACTGGTTGTTAGCTATAACCTCATCATTTGAAATCAATTATTGAAAGAGAGCTGTCTGGATGTAACACACAAAACAATATAATCTACAGTAACGAGATTTGTCTTAATATCATCCATTTGTTTGTTTGTTTCAACATGTACTGGATGGAACATCTGAAAACAACGTTCGACCTTGGAGTTAGTTATTTTTGCCAGAATGCAATCCTGGGTAAGAAAGACCAGTGTTTGCAATTAAAATTGAATCTCATTACGTGCTTCTTTGAAGAAATAGGGGAAAATATTTACACAACGCACACACATAAACACACCGACAGATTACTCTGTCATACACACCTAGACTGCACATTTTCCTATTCCAGACCAGTAATTATGAACTTGGTGCCATCTGTTTGACAGGCTCATTCCTCTCCTCTTTGAGGATATCTGACGGGAACATCACCTTAGAGCTGGGGTGTCAGCTTTGAAAACTGTCTGATGGCTCTTCAGAAAGAGACCTCATGCCCGTGGTGAGGTGAAAGCCTATTGTTTTGTTTATTTAATATCAACAGTGCCGTGACAATCTCAATAAAGGGCCATTGGGCTTCTTTATCTGCGTTACGGCACTGGGGATTGGTGTCATTGGAATTCTCCCTATTCAGGCTTTGAAAGCATTTTCTCCTGAAGCATGTGAGGGGAATACAGTTGAGTTTCTGCCACAAAGGGCATTGCATTAAAAAGCCATACCTCTGCTGGGTGACCTTTCACTGCACTGGGAGGTTGGCAAATTCCCTTTGGACACCTCGTCTGGCACTGTGATGGGAATGGCTCATGTGGTCAATAGATTCCAAATCAGGGATTCAAGGTGCAAAGTCAAAGACCATCCAGGCAAATGGCAACTTGTTTTGAGCCATTTCTATTGAAGCTCTCTCTGGGTGACTAGATGGTATGAATGCATGTTGGGGGCAAACAAGACTAAACGTATAAATTAAGACCCCAAAGGAACAGAGGATGCTCAAACTGCTTCCTGCTCTGTTGCTAAGACAGATGTCCTCTCGAGTCTGTGCTCATTCAAGTAAGGTAAGCATTTCACCGTTAGTCTACAACAGTTGTTTACGAAGCATGTGACAAATAACATTTGATTTATTCGATTTTATTCTAAATGCATGCTTTTTAAATACATGAATCTGCTCCATGTACTGGATCGCCATACAAAGTATTTCATGGTTTTATATAGATTTTGCTTATTCTTTGCGAAGCCCTATAAAATTGATTTGTAGATCTTTATGCAGATTCATCTTTCGATCATGGGGTGCCGATGATGTCAACAGATTTCATTGGGCATGTACTAACAGCCAGGGCCGGCCCCAAGCATAAGCGACATAAGCGGTCTCCTAGGGCCCCAGGTATATATATATTTATACTTTTTGGAACTCAATCTGTTGAGAGTTAGAACAGTAGAATACACCAGGTTCATTTTCAAAATTTGTTTTGCGAATCAGCAGTTTTTTTCTTGTTTGGTCAGATACTGACAGTTACTCAGTTAGCCCATGTCAGCTAGCAATTTTTTAGATTGGTAAATTAGTCTAGCCGGGCCTCCCGAGTGGTGCAGTGGTCTAAGGCACTGCATCGCAGTGCTAGAGGCGTCACTACAGACCCGTGTTTGATCCAAGGCTATGTTCCAGCTGGGCCGCGACTGGGAGACCCGTGAGGTGGCGCACAACTGGCCCAGCGTGTCCAGGTTAGGGGATGCTTTGGCCGGCCGGGATATACTTGTCCCATCATGCTCTAGCGCTGACTTCGGTCGCCAGGTGTTCGGTGTTTCCTCCGACACATTGGTGCAGCTGGCTTCCGGGTTAAGCGAGCAGTGTGTCAAGAAGCAGTGTAGCTTGGCAGGGTTGTGTTTCGGAGGACGTATGGCTCTCGACCTTCGCCTCTCTGAGTCCGTACGGGAGTTTCAGCGATGGGACAAGACTGTAACTACCAATTGGATATCACGAAATTGGGGAGAAAAAGGGGTAAAAAAAAGTACTAAATAAAAAAATAAAAAATTGTTTAACCATTTATCTAAACTTGTAGTAATCTTGGTCGAATTATCGACCGGGCCACTAAAATGTTTTGCCTGTGAGGTGGTGGGGCCCCCTAACAAAATGTTGCTTAAGGCCCCCAAAAGGCTAGGCCCTGCTCACAGCACACGGCAAAAGCCTTCACACCTCACCTATAATCTTATATTTACACACTTTACAATTGGAGGGTCTACATTGTCATTATGAAACTGGAACCGTACAATTTTCTGAATTAACAAGGTAGATACATCAAACATTTCTTGCCTCATTATAGCTTGTAATGTGTCAGTTGTAGGTTTTAGGGTTGAAGATTGAGAGAAAAGAACAGGAATTGCACTTAATCCTGTGACAATTTAGCGTTTCAGCATGCATGTGACTTAATGAGTCATGGGACAAGATGAATAACCATACATACATCGCTGTAGAAATTTTTAAAAGAAGCTTCAAAATATGCTTAATCCTGTTCTTAAGTGTTTTGAAGGAAAGCATTACTGTCACATTTGTTTTCGTAAATACATGCTGAATCTGTGCATTTCTCTATTGTATTCGACAATGGGATATCATAAACAAGATTATGTTAGACATCAAAATTGGATATATTTGGTACATGCTGGAGAATAATTTTCCCACTTGAGATAGTCATAATTATGTAGAAAAGATGTTACCATCACCCTTCAGGGATCAGGACATTATTTAATATCCAGTCTTGTGGTAGGCCTACAGACACTCTCTTCAAATGAGCTCACTCACTCAGTCACACATTAGTATCTCAGCTAGATAGACACATAATGAGACCGACTCTAATATATGTATTCAACGTTTGTTTTTGTGACATAACAAAAGGAATTTTATGAACGTCTCTTAAGGCAAATCATTGTTAGTTGTCAGGCTCCTGTCCATCATTATCCATGTCTCTTTCAGTGCACATTATCAATATCACACAATACCCAATGTGGTTGAACATATCCTGACGCCTCAAGGGGAATCAGAACTGGTTACAGAAATCATTTTCTTTCTCGTGGAATCTTCCAAGTTTCTTATGTCTGCATAGATTCACCTTGTCTCATGAACCATATCTTTCAGGCCTTACTATTATTAAAACAATTATATCAGTGTTCACCTCAAGCTAGGCTTAAAGTGTTTTTACCTTGTTAAAACAGCACGGTTTTTTTTATAATTAAGATCCCCTGCAGCTGTTGTTGACCTATTCCTCCTTGCCGAGAAACTGCTTTGCAGGGAATCAAAGGGAAGAGTTCCCACCTCAAATGTTAATCACAGTCTCTTTCCTGAACTGTTAGCAGCATGAGTGGGCTTGCCGATGGTGAATATGTGTGAAAAGAATGCAATCTTTGTACTTGATCTATTTTTCTCCCCCTGTTCACTTAGTGAAGACGTAAGGACTCTCACAGTCAGGTACATTTGGGCCTTAATGATGTCATGGTGAGGCCAGCTCGATGCTGAGCTGACCTTGATGAACACATACTTTGTTTTTACAGATGCAATTCTGTACAAAACATTGAGACATCTATTGCAGACGTTATTAATACAATTCTCTCAGAGCCCCAATTAAATATACAAACATGCAGAAAGACTCAAACTCTTGGTATGCACCAACCACCTGAGAGTTGGCACTACCTACTGTATGTATATGACTAAAGAGTTCAGCACTGACACTGTAATGACACTTTCTGCTCACATGAGGTTAGGGGAACATTTCTGGGGCAGATGTCCTTGTCAGCCAAGAAGATAGCATTAGCAACAATGATCAAATCCACTGAAGATCTCAAATTCACTAGCTTCATATTCGGCTGTGTGTATGTAAGATCCCAATATGCCCGTAACTTAAATGAACTGTCAGAGAAGAAACAGATTCTACCAAGAGAGTTGAAAATCAAATATGAGTATGCAGAATACTCAGAAATGCCAGAATATACAGAATAGATATCAGATGGATATATTGAACAAGCATATCCCTAGACTCAGGCAACAAATAAATGAGTCAGGCTCTCTCTCCCTCTTTCACCTTCTTACTTCCTCTCTCACTCACACAGCTGCATGCACCTGCACAACCGTAAGCACAGCCACTCTCAAATACACACACTACTGTAATTCACACACTGTTTTGCCAAGTGTGTTGTGTGAGCCAAAGTGAGATAGGATTAGGCAACAACAGAGCACAGCAGCCAGGGAGAACATCTGGCCCTCATCAGGGTGGATCAACAGGGGGCTTGGAACAGGGCAGCAGATGGTGGAGAGGTTTCCACACAATGGGGAAAGCCTCCCAGCCCAGACCCACAATCCCGACACACACTTAGCCTGTCTACTACTACCGGCTAACAAAGACAGACCCATAGTAACTCAATGAGCATCTTTCTACCTCTGTCATACTCCAAAAGAGAAGAGCATTACAAATTCACACATAAATGCAACCTCGTTCACTTTGGAAGCTGTGGCAAGCTGACATTTTCAACAACACTTATTTGAGGACCTAAAATGATCAACGTTGAGAGAGAACCAGGTACTTGATGACAATAAACATAAGGGTTTGTTTTGTTTAATTCATTTTTAATAACCCTATATGTCTCTGTGGTTTATCTTTGAGTTAGAACACCGTACACAGTTCAGGAAACTGAAAGGAAAAGCGTTATATAGCATAAACAAGGGCACAGCAACTGATTTTCAGCATCCATAAGATCTATGTTATGGACAGCACATAGTTTCACATAGAGTTTACATGGGAGGGGGGGATATGGCATTTTCATAAAAATGTAGGTAAAATGTGGTAATTAAAAGTGTTAATTTCCTCATTTATATAAAACATGACTTTCTAATTAAGCAATTCTGTCATTTAAATGGCCGTCAAACTAGAATTGGCAGGGGAAATTGTATTGCTCATGCAGTGAGTCATTCCCATTCAACCTCTAGTATCTTACACTGTCAAATGTCACAGCCCTCTTCCTCAATTACTATTGGAGGCCTAAACCAAATTGGTTTGAGTGAGTAATCTGTGAGCAATCCGTGTTTGCTGAGGCTAAGGGAATGAGACTGAGAGGCTGTAGCAGCCCTGCCTCCAGGCAGCTGCTTTCTGCATTCCAGAATCGAGCAAGAGCAATTAACAGTTCTATTGCCTTTTCCCAGCACTTGACTGTGTTTGCTGTGTGCCATTAGCAGCGGGTATCACCTGTCAATGGACGCCCAGTCTCCCTGCCTCTCCCCCCAAGACTGAAGCTGTGATTGATGACAGGTCAGCCAGAGAGGCCCTCTGAATTTTCTGTTCTTCCACAGGGAAATTTCTCATTTCTTAGAAGTCCATTTCCATTTTTGCAACAAGACAGCGTGCTAAGTTTATATATTACTCTGGTCCCAGGCGCTGAATTGTGATGAATTGTGCCACACATTGGACAGGAAAAATATTAATTTGTGGAACTTTATTGTTTGCTTTTTTTCCTCCTTGTCAGGGGGCCTACTTACAACAAAATGTAAATTTAAGTTGGCATGACATTCTTATTCAGATAAACGCAACGGAGCCTTCCCTGCGGTACCTGCACCGTTAAGACTGTCACTTTGACATTGTGTTATTACTGGGGTCTATAGCTTTTTAAAATACAAAACTTGTATCCTATTTGACGCGGCATTGGCTTCAAAGGGGTTATTTGTCATCATACAGATTTATGCTGTCATTCGGAGACATTTATATCACTTTAAGCTCTTTGGGTGTTCTACTTGTGGATAGCAATACCTCAGTGACAACAGCCTAGAATGAGACTGCAATGATTGTGACTGCTTTAATGTTATAGCTATGCTCCAAGAAATCAGCATCTGGTGATGAGATGTGGCCAATACCACTCCTATTGACTTTAGTAATCTACAGGTTCAGTATAGGGAGATGGATTTTTTCCATCTGGATTTGGAACAGGAATAAGTAAACATACTTTGAGAGAGATTTAGAGTTCTATGATTGACAGTGTTATCCATCTACACACCTGCGGACGTTCAGAGAAGCCGCATTGCACAATTGAGTTTTTCTACCACAAAAATAAATAAACTTGCCCTCTGTAGTTCTCTAACGTATATTTACCTCCATAGACGTGAAACAATTCCCATCAGAATAGATAGTGAACTACTTTTCTTTGAGTGTTGAAATACGAATGTTGAATACTAGCTGACAGGGTTACAAAGGTTTTGTCCCCTGACGCCCTGATGGTTGCAAATCGATTCCTGACACCCCTGCCAGCCGTGATCTTGTCATATCCCGACATGGAGGTCTGGAGAGCAAGAGACCATAAAAGCTCTCATTGCATCCAAAAAATAAGTAAATTCATACTACTGAACACACTAAAATAGATAAGGATTCCAATGACTGCATTACTAGCGTGTCTAGAAGTGACCTAATTCAGCCATCATTATACTGTAAGTACATTTTCTTCCTACAAATTGCCAATTTCTTAAGCTAACCATGGTCCACCTGGGGGCAGGAAGAGTATGTTTAAACATGATTTACAGCAAATTACTTCCACTGGAGGGCACAGGACTGCTGTGCTGTAATTACACTGGAAAAGTGAAATGAGAGAAATATATGTAGAATATGAGGATACAGTGTATCATCTTTAGGATACCTTGGCTCTACAGTATATGTCCAATCCTAGTCAGACTGATTATTCCACTTGTTTACCCACACTACAAACTAAACTGCAGAGGCAGCGTGAGTCTACAGAAGTATGAATGAGGTTTGTGTCGGCGCTTTCTGGTGCATTCTGGGCTTGATGCACATGTAGTGTTTGATGACATCCACATTACACCCCATTGTGAGGAAAAGTGCTGAATTAGTCACCTGGTCTAGAGAGCAGACATTAGTACTAGTGGGCCTTGTTTCCCAG
This sequence comes from Salvelinus alpinus, assembly GCF_045679555.1. Lineage (NCBI taxonomy): Eukaryota > Metazoa > Chordata > Actinopteri > Salmoniformes > Salmonidae > Salvelinus > Salvelinus alpinus. Next base: position 10,874,861 of record NC_092118.1, read on the forward strand.
AGCCTTCCTAGTGGGACGTATCTTTAAGTGTTTCCCAAAACACTATGGCAAACGCTCTCTTTGCGTGTTTGTTTGGGAAACATTTAACGATGATAGAACATTTTGTAGATGCTAATGACTGCAGGAAATGAAGATGCAGAAAATTAAGCCCTGTTAATTTGTGTCTCTTTTAAGAAGGAGTGTGATAGGTGAATATTGGCAGTGCAGGCTAGAACCCAGTTTTGGTCGTCTGGGTTACACACCCGCATTTTGTCTTGGTCAATTAGTTTTGATCGAAATTTTGAAAGATGAACCCATTTTGTAATGTAATTTGTAGCGTAGTATCGTCTTTATACATAATCGATTCCTACTATTCCTCTCACCCTCTTTTTCTCTCTCGCACACACCCACCCACCCACTCACACACACAAACACACACAAGGGAGCTGACAGAATGCTGTTCCCCCGCCCCCTGAGTGCCCTTCCCAGAGCCTCTGTCAGGACATCTTACTGCTGCCCGGTCTGAGAAGGCCACACAGCTTTGTCACCTAAAGAAATAAAAGTCACAGTTGATTTACCTGACGAGGGCTCTTTGTTTGGGCTACCCTTGACCGCGTACTGTATACCTTTTCGGGCTGGTGCAATGTTCCCTCCTTCCTGCCCTAGCTCTTTCCTTATTCAAAGGGTGCTCTGTTTTGGCAACAGTTCAGCTCAGTGGTGCTCAATCTTTTTAGAGGGTGATGTGGATTCTGAAGGTTCCCTGTGACCACCCACAACCCACAATCCCCCCCCACCACCCCTCCTCCCAGCCTCACACACAGTCAAAGTGACATTTCCTCAAGGTTGTGGTATGCAATGGTTGATCACTTGCATGACAAATAATCCATATTTATATGATACAGAAAACCCTGAAGCAGAACAACACATCTGTAATGTACAGTGTAGATGTCTCTTGGAAACAATTAGATTTCAACTATGTATGTGCCCTGTGGTCTTGGTAATGCATGGGTCACAGCCCTTGTCCGCTCCTATTCCCTCCCTTTAGTTCAGAGCCAGGCTCAGGGTTTTGCTTTCGCAGTTCACATAGTTTACATAGTTTAACTACTGTTTTTGCCTCTACAATGTCTTAGACAGCTTTGTCTATGTAATGTTAAAGGTCACAAGCCATGTTACCTCTGCATGTTAATTGCTTTGTAGTTGCTTATAGCATTGTTGGCATAACAAACTTTTCCTGGACAGCTCCGTTACATCATCCCAGAATCAATTGTCTAGGATCGAGGGCATTGAAAAGCTACATTGGAAAAAAAATGAAGGGATAATGGTAAATCATTCACTGGTATTGGACATCAAAGATACTAAGACTTTCAGTGAGCACTTCATAGACGTGTGATGACATTCAAGGCACATTTCTGTCTCATGCGCATTATCTGCATTCAAACCCAGACTAAGCCGACCATCTCTGAATCACTCAGATTTCCTCAAGTTTATGTCCTGATGTAATTGTATTTTATCGATTCGGCTTTGCCTTGACACCTGGATATCTCAGTAAACGGGCTGCAAAGACACAGTGGGTTTACCTGTATAAATAAAAATAATTCAACGTAGGTATTACATTTCTGAGATTGACTTTCAAGTGTTGATCTCCCCCCTCTGCAAGTGTTATTGATGTTACCAGACAGCAGGCTAATGGGGTCCTATACTAATGCTTTGTTAACCTACTAGGCTGGACATGCCCTATTGGGCATTCTCTGCTAAATAAAATGTATGGAATATGTTGAGAAAACATTCAATTACTGTACATATTTGTAATCTGGACCCACATGTCATCTTTGGCACACAAAGTTGAATCGTCTCTGAAATTGATCATATGCTAACACGTAACGATTTTTATAAAACAGAGTTGCCAGAATTACATTCCCTAGTGTTGTGTTAGTTCAGTAACAGGTTCAAGCCAAGGCATTTCAAAGTACTGACAAAGACACACCAGTAGGCTGACTAGCCATTAAACCACAACTCAGATAGACAGCAACAGAGATATCCCTCAGACCCACATCAGCTCATTCCCTCTCGATATATAATACAATAAATTGCCATTTCTTATCTCCAATTCCTTTTTTTTCTGTTATTTTCCTTGAAGTGCTCGTGTCTTTCAGGGTTCCAAGAAGGGCTCGTGAGCTGCAGTCTGTCACTGGGACCAAGAGTCACAGGGCTTTGAGAGTGGAGCTGAGACTCCATAGGGTCCTGAGATTGCTTTTGAACACAGATCTACCTGCACACTCGCCAGCAGTCGCTATGTACATCTTAAAGGCGTCCTTAAAGTGCCCTCTTCCTTGCTGCAGCGAACGGGAGCACGCATTAAGGGGATAGCTTAAAAGGCAGGTAGAGCCCTTGCGTGTGTGTGTGTGTGTGTCTCCAAGGTAATTCCACAACAATGTCGATGGACTTCAATGGCATCCAGAGCATTAATGATAGATGTAAGTCCCAGTTCTCAGTTTTATTGACTGTCCAGTCAACAACTCAAGAGGCTTTGCCCTAGTAACTCCCTCAACCACAATTACATCGCTGTAACTAACCATCAACTGGAATTATCTTACTCTGACTTCAGAGCAGACACATTCTCCTTCCCCAGAGGACACATGGCTAGGGTTTGACTGTCGAAACTACTCACCTTTGTATTTGTATTTGTATTTATTACGGATCCCCATTAGTTCCTGCCAAAGCAGCAGCTACTCTTCCTGGGGTTCAGCAAAACGAAGGCAGTTTATACAATTTAAAAAACATTACAATACATTCACAGATTTCACAACACACTGTTTATTCAATGGTTAATAACAATTTCCAATCAATTTTTCTCAAATAAATACTTATATAATACTTGTGGTTGTCTGCCATGGTCTGAAAAACAACAAGAGGGAGGGGGTAGGGAAACGTATTGTAGAGCGAATACTTTGTCCTACCAGTGAACGGGATTGGCCCTTGGAGAGCTGAGCAGTGTCTGGCAGTGAAGTCAGGGGGAAAAATGGTGTGGCAGCATAAATTAGCACCTGAGCCCAGAGAAATCTGATCCACTGTGCCGGGCACATTCTGATGGCATCTGTATGCTCAGAGTCATTCCATTATCACACCAGAGGAAAAACACATACGTGTTGGTGCCTGTCTGTGTACGTGTCCTTTAAATAGAAACCGTTGTTCCAGTAACATGGTACAAACATGGGTGCCTCTTTTCCAAGTACAGAGGCCCACTGTAATATTCTCCCTCCATGTATCAATATTTTCCAACTGATTTCCCTAACCGTATTTGCATGTATTCGGAAGCTTTTAAAAATACAAATAAATGTGTTACTCTGTATCATTAAATATAATGTTACACAAGGGTGTCCTTGGGTTGGAACAGGGATATTGGAAAAATGACCCTGAGTAATAGAGTGTAGAAGTTAGTGCTAACATCAGACTGTGATTCTCTTCTTATTGAGTGTTTCATATTGGTAAGAGTTTAAGTGTTGTCGGAACTAATAGAGCTGGTGCTGCGATTGGTCCCTGGGGCAGGAAGAGGCAATACTCAGAAACTAAATCTGTAGGAGGCTGCCTTCTGCAGAGCTAACTGATGGACTTTGAGTAATTAGAGCTGCTATTTCCAAAATGTTTATAAAAGAGTTCCTTTACATCTGGTCTGAGATGCTTTGTTTATTAAAACAATATTGGAAACCTGATCTTATACTACCTGGATGTTAGGCTGTGCAGAACTCTAGTCAGACGTCTCATCATTAATATGACATGTATTTGTCTAGAGAGTTGTTTAAGAATTAATTACCGTGCTTTCTCATTCGTGAAAGAGTGATTTGCCAGGTGGAGCTGGATGAAATGAATATGGAGGGATGGGCTGAAATGATATTGCCATGATAAACACACGGTCGGACCTGATCCATCAGAGAAGACAAGCCTGTAGATGTGAAATACACCAGTAGTGGCTCCTCCTATTTACATGAAATGATTAGATGTGTCCTTCACGGAGAATGCCAGAGCATTGGACAGCTCCCATTGACTATGCCGTCTTGCCTCTGTCGGCTGCACTTTGTGATGTCTAAATGTTGCCTTGACTGACTGCAGAATCTAAGAGAAGAGAGTAAGATATGCTGGAACAACACTAAATACAGAGCTTTTAATAATAAACCTTCAGTACTGTTCTTCAGAAAGTTCTCGATCAATACTATTCTTGAAAAGCAGACTTTTTTTACGGCAGTGAATGATAATTTGAATTGATTCCAATAGATCCGTGTCAAACATTATTCATCTTGTGGACAAAAGTATCCCTATGGCAAAATAAATATCTGGATTGCAAGCAAAGAGGCATGAGAGAGTTAGCTGCTTGCTACTGGCATGGTCTAAGGTTCATAATGAGAGACTGAGAAAAAAACATGGCCAGATATCACTTCCCTCCACTGAGATCATTTATTAGCCTGTCAGCCGGCATCTCGTACTTAATTCATTCCACAATCATTTAACTAAGTGCAAGAAGTATTTACATGTTTAATGCTGCCATAAACAATATTGACCCTACAGGTACACCGTTTTCAGAATTACAAACTCATTGCCTAGCAAGCAGATCAAGTTACAGAGATATGTACATTGAGTGCTTTTTTTCCTCCACTATGGAGACTTCTGTGATACTTTTCCAGTTCCATGGGGACATTTTTTATGGAGACATTAGTAGAGACACTAATAGCTATCTTAATAACAAAACTCTAGTTCATCCAGAGTCTGTGCTACGAGATAGAAATGATATCATAAACATGATCGGTCTGAGGATCATGTGTCAGTTTCATCACAGAGCTTAAAGAACCTTAATCATATCAGACGAGTGTAAGGTTTTATATTCCATCCGCATCACTTATTGTGCCTGATAATCCCACCTCAATGAATGAGCTGAATATCAGAAATGAATTACTGCCAGACTCTGTCATATCATGCTGTTGATGCCGTGGATTTATCACGCTGGGTTTATTTCTGCCTTTGCCTATGGAGCCATTGTATTGCCTGGGTCTCTGCGGTATGACTCCTAGGTAATAGCTCCGTAACTTGGCATTTTACAAGCGTGAATGAAGCTACACTGGGGACATTTGAACAGCGTGAAAAAGACAGCACATTGTACAGACTCTATCACTCAAATGTTTCAACTGTCACTGATAGCGCCATTGTTACTCCGTCTAATTGTACTACCTATGTATTTACAGGGCTGTTACGTAAGCAAGTAACAACCATTCCTCTAATAGCTTAAAGTCACATGCTTCTACATATGGGATTTAAAGTCGTGTTGAAGAAAAACAACAGAGTGTGACGCTGACTAGTGCACCAAGCAACATAAGAATCTGCACTCACAGCTGTGTCTACAGACTACTGAAACGTTACCATTTTTAATATGTCTATATATTTACTGTTTTGGGTCCAGTCTGTGGCGTGTTGCACTGGAAGTGTGGTTCTGGGAGGCGATAATGAGAGTATTTCTTGTGGTTCAGCGTGTAAACACTGGAGGAGACTGAACTCTGGCAGTAGCCATTCCCATTTGGCTCAATTAGGCCTGAAACTGAGACCATCAATGGCACTGGCCTTTATGGGAGCACGGCTGTTGGCGATGGTGGTGCACAGACTCAAACAAAATGGGAACAATCAACGTCCATAATTAGTTGGCCTGAGAGGGTGCAATGGTATGTTTGGTATGTTTTCACTTGGCTTAACCAAGCAGAGAAATTCAGATGAATGCATATAGCCTCCAGGAAAAGAAAACAAAGCATTGCCGTTACCCCAATATCGCATTAGCGTCCTACATATAGGGGTAGTCATTCCACAAAATGAATACCACGGGAGCGGTTGGATATGATGAAAATCTAGAATCATTTTTAGATGAGGGTTTAGGGGCAGAAGATGCACAGGGAGTGAGAAAAGCACAACCTATCATCCCCTTTAATGTGGTGTCAGTATGGAAACATGGGGACGGTTGGAAGCTTAGCCCAGCGCCAGGGTGTCTGAGATCTGGATTGGGATGTGAAGGCTTTTGGCAGCCTATGGAGAGAGCAGCAGATGTGACAGAGGATTGCTACCCTGTCTCCTCCACAGCATGGCCTTCACACTCCCTTCTCACTCCTGCCTGCCCTAGCCTGGGTGAGTTCATTGGCTCTGGGCCCTCTTCCTCAGCACAGGGCTTCTAGTGGGGCAAATCAATGGTCATTTGACTGTGCTACTGGTGGGCAATGAGGAGTAGGTGGTGTGAGGTTTGGGTCTCAGTACTCCTGGTGTACTCACAGAAGGTAGCAGGTCTAATGATGGAGATTGTTGCATATTTGGGAATGGATGCCAAGTGGGAGAGGGGGGTTTAGGAGCCCCGGGGGTGGCGGGGAGTTGGAACTAGATCACAAAAGCTGGATTGGCAGACCTAATCCCCCACTGCCACCCCCCTACCCACCATCCACCCACTACCCCCTACCCATGTCCTGTGATACAGAGATATTAAAATGCGGGTTATAATGAAAGTGCACAAGACTTGCATTACAAGCATGGATCTGGAGGGATAATGGAGTCACTTGATGCAGAGCAGCAAACGGTATTGTGTAGCACCACATGAATAGCAATGGACTGTACCTTTTAGACCAATCATGTATAGTAGAAGTGTCTCTGGTGAGTGGTGTGTGACTCACATTTGACAGAAATTAAAAGTGAAAATGTATTAGCAATGTCGGGATATTTCCATTTGTTCCATCTCTCCCATTGGTTTCAGATCTCACTGTGTGTCATTGTGTGGGGTTCTTCTGGGGCTAAGTCCACTACTCGGTTGTCCAACAATACTGGGGTTGAAACGGTATCTTAAACAAGATGCATTGTTATTAATAATTTAGTGTATTCACCTTATTTATCTTTCAATACAATATTTACTTGTTGTCAAATGCATTTCAGGGTTTTTCATCGTGAGTATTCACTAAACACAGGCTTGGCGCTACACTTTGGCAACAGTCTACAGTGTTAATGTTTGATGAACGCCACAGTAGGCCAGTCTTGTTTTTTTTGTCAAACTCTATTGATAACTGTTTATGGCTTTTACTTGTCATAGTCTCTCTCAGGAAGGAAATGTCTTTCCGGAGTTGTTTTCCCCTGAGGGCGGTTTGGGGGGGATTGAATCAGGCAAGAGAAAATGGGTCACTCACTTTGATCACACTGCTGCAAGTCTAATACTTCATTCAGATGGTTTTTTTCTCTCCTTGTGTGCACATGCGTAGCCTACCGTGGCAAATGAACACAAACACTGATTCAATTAGCCGTCATTGGACGACCATAAGATCATGTTATTCATGTCTCTGTTTCTGTAACTACCTTGTGGCCAAAGACCATTCTGCTTAATGGATATTCATTAAAATGTTTATAGTTTCTTGCTTCTTTACACCTCATAAAGAGCGAAATTGTGTTTTCTTGCTTTTTAGATTGGGTGAGGTGGGGTTTGGTGGCCCTCCGCTCCACAGACATGTTAAACACAATTAGAGCAGTGCAGAGGGACGGTATGGCTGTCATGTCGCCTGTTATTGTGTTACAGTGGTGCCCGTTCAGACGGCGGAGTGCCCTGTATACACGATTTGCGTTCCCCGAGGGCCGTCGCTGTTTAACACGTTCAAAGCACAAACAGTGCAGCGCACGATTCCATGCCGACAGAGCCCTCGCTTGTGCTGAAGTGAAATTTACAGTACGTGATGTTATTGGGCTGTAATGGTTTGGAGGTTGATTCATGTAGACTGCAGTGCTTTCGCTTGTTTACCACACAAAAGTCAAGTGTCACCGGTCTCCAGCAAAAAGTGGAGCAGGCCGTCTAGGTTTGTCTGAGGCTATTGTGTCATTTAATCAGTTCACATGACTGGTCAGTAAGTTTTCACTGTGGCAACCTTTGTCTCTATATTATTCAAATCAAATAATCATAATAAAGGGTGTATACATTTTTTTTGTGTGTAAGATATTGGTGGTTTAAAAAAATGATAATTATGCTTATGAAATTATTCTGGAACCCATTGCAAGTGAGAAAAAAAACTCATACCCTGGAAAGTAGTAGCGTATCTGTTTTTAGCACGATGAGTCTAATCGGACCGGCTACATTACCAAAATGCCAGAAGAAAACCCAGTGTGTAGTTTGACAGACAGCAGAGGTCATAGCCCCATTTCTCTAGCTACGGGGCAAATGTGCACAATTCGTTTGTAGGAAATATTGACAGTATGATTTGCATGTCTGCCATGATGGTGGGAAGTGGTTGATAGGAATGACAGAGAAATAGAGTATGATAGCTCCTAAAATCCTGGTGGGACGATTTAGGACAACAAATGACCCAATGAGCGCCCAAAGGCTGTGACTGACAATGATGTTCAAGCTTTGTGTTTTCTGTTGCAATCATCAACCAGAAATACTAGGGCCCTATACAAGCAGTTAAATCTTTTTCCTGATTCCTTTTCTGTTTAGTTTTTTCCCAAATTCCGTTTTCTCCAGGTTAAATTTTTTCCCAGTTTTCAGTCTCAAAATAACAATTTTTTTCATATAAAAACCTCTCGATTGTATGTTTTATCTCCACAACAATGCTTAAACCACATCAGCAGACGACTTTTGAGGTCTGGGAAAAATCAAAGAAACCTTTCATTCAAGTGCACACAAGCCAGAGACCATTGTTTGGTTAGAGATATTTCTGTAGTGCTCATGTGATTGAAGACATTGCATAGCCAATGGCCACTGGATTGATGAAAATAATCATGACATCATTCTACCAGGTACACATAGGCTACTTTGTAGTTAACATTTCATTGAGGAGGTTTTTGGGAAAAGCCTTTGCATTTTTACCAGACGATGGCTATCAATAGCATCATCGCTAACAGCTACACAAAGGGTAGACATATACCGTTTCAGAAAGTTGCAGGACAATACGACTCACTAATGCATTTTGTTGATGTCTTACAGTATGATTAACTTGGAAAATGCTTGAATTTTCAAACATGTTCGATACATTTAGTGTATTTCCAACTAAGTTCAATACGTTTTTGAATATTGTTGAATTTCATTTTAAGTTCTGGATTCCTTGATTCCGTCCGCATTCTCCGCAACGCAGATTTTATAGCAGGTTGGCATTTATTGGGATGACTCATGTACTGGAGGCAGCTGCAGGGTAGTCACAAAGTCATCAAATCAAATGTTAAACCTAACCCTAACCTTAACTCTAACTTTATCACACTGTTAACCTTATGTCTATCCCTATCCTTAAATTCATTCCCAACGCACCATCAGTGTGGTCAGTGTGCTACGGGCTCCTTGGGACGTCCATAACCTAAAGCCTAATCCTAACTTGAACCACTACCCTTACCCTTACCCAAAGCTCCAGACTTCCTCTGTGGAGATGGGAGAACCTTCCAGAAGGACAACCATCTCTGCAGCACCACCAACCAGGCCTTTATGGTAGAGTGGACAGGCTGAAGCCAATCCTCAGTAAAATGCACATAACAGCCCACTTGGAGATTGCCAAAAGGCTCCTAAAGGACACAAACCATGAGAAACAAGATTCTCTAGTCTGATGAAACCAAGATTGAACTCTTTGGCCTAAATGCCAAACGTCACGTCTGGAGGAAACCTGGCTCCATCCCTACGGTGAAGCATGGTGGTGGCAGCATCATGCTGTGGGGACGTTTTTCAGCTGCAGGGACTGGGACACTAGTCAGTGTACAGAGAGATCCTTGATGAAAACCTGTTCCAGAGTGCTCACAATCTCAGACTGGGGTGAAGGTTCACCTTCCAAAAGGACAACGACCCTAAGCACACAGCCAAGACAACGCATGAGTGACTTCGGGACAAGTCTCTGAATGTCCTTGAGTGGCCCAGCCAGAGCCCGGACTTGAACTCGATTGAACATCTCTGGAGAGACCTGAAAATAGCTGTGCAGCGACTTCCCCATCCAACCTGACAGAGGATCTGCAGAAAAGAATAGGAGAAACTCCCCAAATACAGGTGTACCAAGCTTGTAGCGTCATACCCAAGAAGACTCGAGGCTGTAATCACCGCCAAAGGTGCTTCAAGAAGGTACTGCGTAAAGGATCTGAATACTTATGTAAATGACTACCTCATGAAACTGATTGAGAGATTGCCAAGAGGGTGCAAAGCTGTCATCAAGGCAAAGGGTGGCTACTTTGAAGAATCTCAAATATAAAATAGATTTTTATTTATTTAACACTTTTTGGTTACTACATGATTCCATATGTGTTATTTCATAGTTTTGATGTCTTCACTATTATTCTACAATGTAGCCAATAGTAAAAATAAAGAAAAACCCTGGAATGAGTAGGTGTGTCCAAACTTTTGACTGGGACTGTATACATATGTATATACATTAAAACAAGATACTAAGTAGTTCAAACAAGACAGTATCTTAGTAGAAAAACATATATATATTCAAATGAGATACTAATTCGTTTTAACGAGATACTAAGTCGTCCGGACAAGATCCCAGATCATTTAATGGGCCAACAAGATCTCGTGGTTTAACCAATTTGACTTCAGATTTTGCCGCTTATCCATGTTTCTCCAATCATCAAATGTCGAAGAAGAAATGCTCCGGTTGGAACGTTAATGGATATATATGATAACAACATCCTGAAGATTGATTCTCTACTAAGTTTGACCAGTTTATTCGACCTGGAATATAACTTTTTGAAGTTTTCGTCCGACGTTTGCCTGCATCTGCGCGAGCGTTTGGACACGTGTACTACACATGCTAGCAAAATTTGCTAATTGGACATAAGTAATGGACATTATCGAACAAAACAACGATTTATTGTGGAACTAGGATTCCCTGGCACTGCATTCTGATGAAGATAATCAAAGGTAAGGGAATATTTATGATGTAATTTCGTATTTCTGTTGACTCCAACATGGCGGAGAAATGTTGTTACATCTGAGCGCCGTCTCAGATTATTGCATGGTGTGCTTTTTACGTAAAGTTTTTTTTAAATCTGACACAGCGGTTGCATTAGGAACAAGTGTATCTTTAATTATATGTAAAACATGTATCTTTCATCAAAGTTTGTGATGAGTATTTCTGTTATTTGATGTGGCTCTCTGTAATTACTCCGGATATTTTGGAGGCATTTCTGAACATGGCGCCAATGTAAACCGAGATTTGTGGATATAAATTTGCACATTATCGAACAAAACATAAATGTATTGTGTAACATGATGTCATATGAGTGTCATCTGATGAAGCTGTTCAAAGGTTAGTGATTCATTTTATCTCTATTTCTGATTTTTGTTACTACTATCTTTTGCTGGGGAAATGGCTGTGTTTTTCTGTGGCTATGTACTGAGCTAACATAATTGTTTGGTGTGCTTTCCCCGCAAATCCCTTTTGAAATCAGACGTGTTGGCTGGATTCACAACATGTGTAGCTTTAATTTGGTGTCTTTCATGTGTGATTTCATGAAAGATTGATTTTTATAGTAATATATTTGAATTTGGCGCGCTACATTTTTTCTGGATTTTGGCCAAGTGGGACGCTACCGTCCCACCTATCCTAGAGAATTTAAGTTTATGCTGTAGCGATTTTCGTCGTCGGATGAAGAGTAGTCGGACCAAAGCGCAGCTTTGTTTTGTTTAGAACACTAAACAAAAATAACAAAGAAAAGGAACGAAAACGAAACAGTCCTGTAAGGTGCAGCAACACAAAACAGAAAACAACTACCCACAAAACACAGGTGGGAAAAGGCTACCAAAGTATGGTTCTCAATCAGAGACAACGATAGACAGCTGCCTCTGATTGAGAACCACACCCGGCCAAACACATAGAAAACATAGAACAAAAACATAGAATGCCCACCCCAACTCACGCCCTGACCAACCAAAATAGAGAGATAAAAAGGATCTAAAGTCAGGGCGTGACAGTACCCCCCCCCCCCCCCCCCCGGCCGCAAAACCTAAACCTAGGGGAGGGTCTGGGTGGGCATCTATCCGCGGTGGCAGCTCTGGTGCGGGACGTGGACCCCTCTCCACCTTAAGCTTGGCCCACTTATGTGGCGCCTCTGGAGCGGGGACCCTCGCTGCCGACCCCGGACTGGGGACCCTCGCAGCGGGCTCCGGACAGGAGGGAGACTCTGGCGGCTCCGGACAGGAGGGAGACTCTGGCGGCTCCGGACAGGAGGGAGACTCTGGTAGCTCCGGACAGGAGGGAGACTTTGGCGGCTCCGGACAGGAGGGAGACTTTGGCGGCTCCGGACAGGAGGGAGACTCTGGCGGCTCCGGACAGGAGGGAGACTCTGGCAGCTCCGGACAGGAGGGAGACTCTGGAGGGTCCGGACGGGAGGGCGTCGCTGGAGGGTCCGGACTGGAGGAAGACTCTGGAGGGAGCAGACGCAGAGACAGCCTGGTGCGTGGGGCTGCCACAGGGCCCACCAGGCTGGGGAGACCTACCGGAGGCCTGGTGCGTAGAGGAGGCACCGGATAAACCGGGCTGTGGGGGAGCACTGGAGCTCTGGTGCACAGCCTTGGCACCACTCCTCCAGGCTGAATGCCCACTTTAGCCCGGCCCCGCCAGAGTGCAGGCACAGGTCGAACCGGGCTGTGGGGGAGCACTGGAGATCTGGTGCTTACCGCTCGCACCTCTCCATTAGGCTCAATGTCCACTTTAGCCCGGCACGGGCGGAGCGCAGGCATAGGACGAACAGCACCCTCCCAGCGCCCCGGAGACACAGTACGCAGAGCCGGCGCAGGATACCCTGAGCCGAAACGGCGCACCGGAGACCAAACACGCTGAGCTGGCACAATCCGCCCTGGCTGGATGCCCACTCTCGCATGGCACTTGCGGGGGGCTGGCCTATAGCGCTCCGGGCTATGAGCGCTCACTGGCGACACCGTGCGCTTCACCGCATAACACGGTGCCTGACCAGTACCACGCTGCTTCCGGTAAGCACGGGGAGTTGGCTCAGGTCTATCGCCTGACTCCGCCAATCTCCCCGTGTGCCCCCCAAAAATTTTTTTTGGGGGGGCTGCCTCTTGTGCCTGCTGCGCTGCCTTGCCTCATATTCCCCAGCCTGTCTCCAGGGTCCCTTACCGTCCAATATCTCCTCCCAAGTCCATGAGTCCTGAACCCTCTGCTCCTCGTTACCACGCTGCTTGGTCCGTTGGTGGTGGGTAGTTCTGTAACGATTTTCGTCGTCGGATGAAGAGTAGTCAGACCAAAGCGCAGTGTGGTAAGTGTTCATGTTATATTTTTATTAAAACAGAACACTAAACAAAAATAACAAAGAGAAGGAACGAAAACGAAACAGTCCTGTAAGGTGCAGCAACACAAAACAGAAAACAACTACCCACAAAACACAGGTGGGAAAAGGCTACCTAAGTATGGTTCTCAATCAGAGACAACGATAGACAGCTGCCTCTGATTGAGAACCACACCCGGCCAAACACATAGAAATAGAAAACATAGAACAAAAACATAGAATGCCCACCCCAACTCACGCCCTGACCAGCCACAATAGAGACATAAAAAGGATCTAAGGTCAGGGCGTGACATATGCATTCATTCCAAATGGTTAAGGTAAGGTGTACATGTGCTACACATAGAATTTCTCTGAATTTCTCCCCTATTTGGAAGCTAGGTGAATTGCAACAGCAGTAGACAAATCTTCCTCCTCCCCGCATCCCATTTCCCAGTAACATGGCGGAGACTCACACTTAAACCATTTACTTTCGGTTTTGGTCCACCAGCTTCAAACAGCTGTTAAAAACAATATTTTTTGTTATTGAAATATATTTCACAGCGATGTAGATGGTAAAATGATTCCCTCCACTATTCAGTGCTTATTTTCTCACATAAACTGAAATTGAGCAAACAGTGTAGAATTTGAGCAACCAGGAAATGAGAGAGTGATTTCTATGTTGGCCATTTGACCCCATTTCCACTAGATAACATAGCCACAAAGTCAAAACAGCTTTTCTATTTTGACAACAGATGCCGGCCCGGCGGGAGAAATCAACAGGCAAATATCACAGCCAATCACAACACTGGCGGTTAAGTAATACTGTGAAACAATATCCTTCCATGATTACTGAAGATATACTATGGATATTCAAAATTACAATGCAAATATTCAAAGCAATCCTATGTGTAGCACCTTTAAGGTTTTGGGATACGGTTAAAACAAATGAAAAATTAAACAAGTGTTTACCACTGGGATTGAAGACGCAACCCTTGGAAGGACGATGCTGTGCAGGATGAGCAACCCAGGATGTCAAAAACATTACTTTGAAATTTTGACGTTTGAAGAAACGTGGATAAACATCAGAATATGAAGTCAAATTGGTAAAACCGTGAGATCTTGTTTACCCACTTACATGAGCTGGCATTCAAAAGCAGCCCTGCTGCAGGCTATCAAATAACCTTCAAAGAATAATCTTATCAATGGATGGAATCAGTGAATGAATGTCTGCAGCAATGGTCTGACAAGCACAACTCGCGCTGCATAACAAATTAGGCCTAATTAGACAAAAGTACAATTAAGTCGTTCGAACGAGATACTAAGTCAATCGAACAAGATACTAAGTTGTTCGGACAAGATCATTCCAATAGTCTCATTTATTCAAAAAACTTGCCTTGCGCTTTTTTCACCATGCGTCACTAGTCAATGTTCGCGCATTATTGTTAATCCTGCGTCTTCTCACCTAGGTGAGAAACATCTTGGTTCTGTTTACTGATTGTTTGGGTCAGTGGAGAGACACAGATCTTGGCCAATCAACTATCCCTTACATGAATTTGAAATAAATCTGCTGGACTAGCCTACTGTTATAATCGTTAGAGCCCAACGGACTGTGAAAAGGCAACAAGCACTCTCTAAACCAGAGGATAAGCATGAGAAAGAAGGAGGGAATGAGAGATAGAATCAGGAAGTTAGGCTACATTTTATCTGGTAGTATTGTAGTAGCTTGCTAAGTAGCTTGCTAATTAGCTTACAGGACTGCATTTGTAGGCAGTGAACTTTAACTCCATAATGTACAGTCTGAGGATGTGCTGTTAACTCAAGGATAAGATATCCTTATCACCCACAAATTGATGGAATATTTGGCAACGTCTAACAGCTTTTGCACTTGTAGCTGTGTTCTGCTCTAACCAGCTGGGCTACCAAAGTTGCAACAGGAAAGTAATACGCTTGCTTAACGATTGACTTCTACTGGCCTAAAGCAAACTCCAAAAACAAACGCTTCAAACTGTATTTGTATTCAACCATCATATAGAGAGGAGAAGGAGAGGGGCGCTCTGGTAGTTAATGCACTGAGGACTGGAGAGGTAGGACAAGCCTTTTAGGTTAAAAGGTTTCACACCAAAAGGAATGCGGGGGTATGTTGAAGGTCAAAACCATTGAGGAAGAGAAAGAAGAAACTTGTGGATTTGAGCTCAATCCCTGTTTCCCTGCATGGGGTAGAGGGCCCAGGTACTCTCTGGCCCTTTAATGATTAATCAATACAATACGTCCTAAATTCCCAGGCCTATCTGTTCAGATATTTAAGGGCTAACGCAAAAAAAGACCCATCATCCATCTGGAAAATGTGACAAGGAAAGGTCGATATTTTTTCTGCGAGTGGCCTGGTTACAGATTGATCGCACCTGACCAGAGCTGAGGTGATGTGCTGTTTAGAGTGAGCTGAGAGTGAGCTGCTGCTCAGACGCTCATTAAAACAGAATGGAAGCCAAACATCTGGAGCCAGATATGTGGGAATAGATCATCTCACATCCCATGATGAAAAACAGGCCCTCTGTCATCTCTATCTACCTCATCTCTGATGCTGGTATGCTCTCTATCTTAGTTACTCTGTGTTTTGTTCTCTGTCTGACTATCTCTCCTAGCACCAGTCAGTGAGATCCTCTTGCTTTAATTCTGAAAGGCTGTTTATTTGGTGTTTGAGCACTGGCAAAGAAACTAGAAAGTTCATTATGAGGGGTTTTGTGATACTTTTCACAGAGCACGGCTAGATCCCATTTAGCCACTCTGTGAAGCTGGTGACTCTCCAAGACTCTTGTATTTGATCTCTCCCCTGAGAATGTCTTATTCCCATGCTTGATGTATATCCGCATGCACAGCACCTCATTATATCAGAATCAGACGGCAACAATATGAATCACGAGCACACAGGAAAGCCAAATAACGTATTCAAAGGCCAGGCATATCTTTAAGAGACGTAAATAATAGACTTATTTGACTAAAGGGTTTTAATGCCCACTTATCCGGGAAAATGAGAAATGGGCTGGGGATTAGTCTTTTTTTATATATATATATATATATATATGTGTGTTGAGCCTTCGAATATTTTCTGCCTCATTCTTTCAAAATGCTAGCTACATTAGAGCATACGGCTAGGGATTTGCTGCATGTTGTCCCCATTTCACAACAAGCAAACGATTGCATATGCCGCACAAAGGATCAAGCTGCGATTATCACCGCAAAACTATAACACACAATGTTATATGCACACAAGCACAGGCGCACGCACATGCGCGCACCACCATAGAAAGAGCCACTTGCATGAGGCTGGTATCTGTTGAAGGACAACCATTATTTGCCATTTAGTTATGAAGACCAATCAAAATGATCAAACAACATATAATTCAAGATTGTAAGAGTTCATCAATCGCTAGCTACCTCTTTCATCTATAGTATTCACAAAGACCATAAAAGAGGCATGATCTAACAACAATAGCACACCTCACTCTTAGAGGAACCAAGGTGATACACTGCCATCTTGTGAAAGAATGATAAGTAGACCTTCGATCTCAGAGTCTGAGACTATAATGGAAAACCTGGCAGCCCTTATCCATTAGCTGCTCCTAGTTTTAGGTAACATCGAATGTTAGGGGTTCTTTTATGTGTGTACACATTCTTTGTCCTCGTGCTTGATGGATTCATCCACAGCTCCTCGGCTGTGTCTGTGTTCCACTGTTCCTATCCCTGCGTGTTGCAGGTAAGTCGGAGGTGTTTTATCCCCACTACTGTCATAGCAATGGGACTTAAAGCTCACATTAAAAGACCACTTGGAACTATTTTGATGTGCATTAGTATGGTAATTGTGTGCTCTGTATGTTAGCCTCTCATCTGTGAAAATGTCAAGGCTAATCTGTCTGATTTCTAAGGAAGGGAGTGATGATTAACAACAAAACGTGCTGTGTTTTCCTGTAAGTCTAAAACAAGGGACGGAACAGGATCCCTTGGTTATCAGATTCCATCCACAACGCCAGCTTTTAGCATCTCTCTATCCGGTTTCTCACTCACTCTCTCTCTCTTTCATCCCCTCTCGGTCTGCTGCGTGTGCAGTAAATCAGACTTTAAGAGCCATAGCACTGATGCGCTCTCTCAAAATCTTATTATCAGCCTGCACACACTTTACACTGGATTACTATATTCAGCTGCACATAATGCATCTGTGCTGGGGTTATCTACATGGACACTCTCGTTAAGAGAGACGGGTAGCATCCAGGCTCACACAAATATCCAGCCCTACGGTACAGTATGTTGCTGCGTTAAAAGTCAAAGGAGGGTGGTTGGATCGCAAATGAAACTCTCAGCATAGCAGAAGGAGTTTTTAAAATGGCTGAAATGACCACACAACCCGTGTGAATGGGGCTGCCCGTACCGCTCTTGATTATAATACCCAATAAAGCAGCCAGAGGATGAGCGAGCACAAAGCCAAGGTTAATGTGGAGATGGAGGGTGGCGATACACACACTCACAATCGGCGAAAGGGACCCTGATGACTTTTCATTTCCAATGTTCATCTTGTTATCTGTAATTGTTAAGGGATGATATGAAAGAGTCAGAGGCGCTGACTAATAACCATTTGTGTGACAGCCCCGCAAATTGATGCTTATGGTCCACCACAGACGAGCAGAGGTCGAGGGAGAGAGGCTGTGGGTGGGAGGAGAGGTAAAATGCAACACAATTATGAAAATGGTCATTACATAATGCAATTTTGTTGCATTGACAAATCATGTGGTTTTGACCAGGCAAAGGTATTTGCAATGAAGATGGTAGACTGCAGGGCCCTCAATACAGGCACACTCATAGTGCACACAATAATGATGTGCTATTATTATTAGAGGATGTGAACATAAGATAAGTCATGAAAAGAATATTGATTTAAGAATTGGCGCTGCTGAAATCCCAGAATTCAAAAGGCTCTTCCATTAATATCATTTGTGCCAATGCTCTACTCCTTTACTCAGCCCTAATGCGGTTAACATACATCTCTTGTGAATTCACCAGTTTAATCATTATTCATTATTAACAGGTTTGATTACTTTGTAGTTGAGTTATCATTTAGATAGTGCTATAACACTATACTTGCCACTACTGAGCCCGATCCACCATCCTCTCTCCTCCTGTAATGCATAGTATCCAGAGCTGGTCTCAGAGCTGGTCTCAGCTGCTGCTGTCTCCACCAGTGGATGAAGTGTGGGGGAAAGGTCAGTCTAACTGAGGAAGTGGAGAACAGACAGATTCTAAAGGTCTGTGGCATTGTCAGGGTGTCTGGGAAGGAAAAATAAGAACAGTGGATGTGGTTGACACATACTGTATGTTTGTTCATTCGGGATTCGTTTGACAGCTGTGATGTCATAGCATAACACTGAAGACTATGGTGGGCTTTCTGGAATTAGAAATCACATTTGCAGTCACAAATATTTTGACTTGGGGATCCATGTTAGATTCCTCCCAGGTCTCTGTGGGGAAGAAAGCTGTGATCACTGAGGGAAGCCTGGAGATATAATATAGAACATGGTTTTCCAGCTGCAAACACAAATTAGATGTGGATAAAAATAGATACATAGAGAGGGAGGAGATGGTTGTGGTCCCAGAAGATATCAAATGTGTGTATGTGTATATCTGTGTGTGTGTGTGTGTGTGTGTGTGTGTGTGTGTGTGTGTGTGTGTGTGTGTGTGTGTGTGTGTGTGTGTGTGTGTGTGTGTGTGTGTGTGTGTGTGTGTGTGTGTGTGTGTGTGTGTGTGTGTGTGTGTGTGTGTGTGTGTGTGTGTGTGTGTGTGTTTGGTTTTACTATCCTTGTGGGGACCATAAGTCCTCATAAGTTTAGTAAAACAAGGAAAATTCAGACAGGTGGAGACATTTCTCCGGTCTCCACAAGGAAAAAGGCTGTTTTAGGCTTAGGCGTTAGGTTTAGGGTTGGTGTTAGTAGTTAGGGAAAATTGGATTTTAAATGTTTTGGTCCCCACAAGGACAGTAAAACAAACATGTGTGTGCAGTGTTGTACCACTAGAGACCGGTCTAGGACTTGAGTCCGGTCTCGGTCTTGTCTGCGGTCTTGGACAATGATGATTCATAATGTCTTCCCGAGACCACCAGCGGAGTAAAAAACTCATAATTATCAGCCCCCGTTCAGTCAACACATAAAACTGCTTTGTTAGGCCAAATATTCACACTCTTTTCATGACACATGTTACACATATTCATAAAGTACTCTTCCTACTTTACTCATAACGAGTGGTGTAAAGTACTTCAGTAAAAATACTTTAAAGTACAACTTAAGTATTTTTGTGGGGTATCTGTACTTTACTATTTATATTTTTATATTTATATTTTTAGCAACTTTTACTTCTACTTCACTACATTCCGAAAGAAAATAATGTACTTTTTACTCCATACATTTTCCCTGACACCCAAAAGTACTTGTTACATTGTGACAGGAAAATTGTCCAATTCACACACATCCCTGGTCATCCCTACTGCAACTGATCAGGCAGACTCACTAAACACAAATGCCTCGTTTGTAAATTATGTCTGAGTATTGGAGTGTGCCCCTGGCGAGCCGTCAATAAAAAATTTAAAAATTAAATTGTGCCGCTGGTTTGCTTAATATAAGGAATACTTTTAGACTTTTACTCAAGTGGTATTTTACTGGGTGACTTTTACTTTTACTTGAGTCATTTTCTATTAAGGTATCTTTACTTTTACTCAAGTATGACATTTCGTACTTTTTCCACCATTTCTCATAAAATTACTGTCCTTTACATTTTGGAGGGAAAAAATCCCCTCAACCTTGTCATACTTGTCGGAATTTCCTTGCCCTGCTAGTAGGGGAGACAAGGGAAAATTGGTTGAGAGTGACGCGCTCGCTGAAGGGAAACCGGGGGAAGTTGTAGCATATTTTGTATTGTTATCTATTATTTATAGGCCAGATTTAGTTAGTGATCATTTGTAAAGTGGCTTTATATTTCTCAGCATGCATTTTCCTTTTCCATTCTGAATGGCTAAAGAATCCATATTTTCCACTGAAATATGAATCACAGAAATACTGGACATTTTCAACTCTTATTATGGTGGCGATATGACACAATTACAATCATGGTCTTGGATTGGACTCGCATTGTTGCAGTCTGGGTCTTGACTCGGACTTGCCCCCCTCAACCACCTCCCAGTCTCGGTCTTGACTCAGACTCAATTTGCTCCGACCCTGATCTTGACTTGGTCTCGCTTTAGGTGGTCTTGAACACACCACTGTGTGTGTGTGTGTGTGTGTGTGTGTGTGTGTGTGTGTGTGTGTGTGTGTGTGTGTGTGTGTGTGTGTGTGTGTGTGTGTGTGTGTGTGTGTGTGTGTGTGCGTGCGTGCGTGCGTGCGTGCGTGCGTGCGTGCGTGCGTGCGTGCGTGCGTGCGTGCGTGCGTGCGTGCGTGCGTGCGTGCGTGCGTGCGTGCGTGCGTGCGTGCGTGCGTGCGTGCGTGCGTGCGTGCGTGCGTGCGTGCGTGCGTGCGTGCGTGCGTGCGTGCGTGCGTGCGTGCGTGCGTGCGTGTGTGTGTGTGTGTGTGTGCGTGTGTGTGTGCGTGCGTGAGTTAACTCTCTGCTCCATAGGTTTATAATTCCAATAAGTCCATAAGTCAATAAGTAGCATAGTAGCGGCTCTCATCTAGTTAAACCATACATCTATACACTCTTCTCCCTTTATCCTAGTTGAACTACACATCTATACACTCTTCTCCCTTTATCCTAGTTAAACTACACATCTATACACTCTTCTCCCTTTCTCCTAGTTAAACCACACATCCATACACTCTTCTCCCTTTCTCCTAGTTAAACTACACATCTATACACTCTTCTCCCTTTCTCCTAGTTAAACCACACATCTATACACTTTTCTCCCTTTATCCTCGTTAAACCACACATCCATACACTCTTCTCCCTTTCTCCTAGTTAAACCACACATCCATGCACTCTTCTCCCTTTCTCCTAGTTAAACCACACATCCATGCACTCTTCTCCCTTTCTCCTAGTTAAACCACACATCCATACACTCTTCTCCCTTTCTCCTAGTTAAACCACACATCCATACACTCTTCTCCCTTTCTCCTAGTTAAACCACACATCCATACACTCTTCTCCCTTTCTCCTAGTTATACCACACATCCATACACTCTTCTCCCTTTCTCCTAGTTAAACCACACATCCATACACTCTTCTCCCTTTCTCCTAGTTAAACCACACATCCATACACTCTTCTCCCTTTCTCCTAGTTAAACCACACATCCATACACAACTCATATCCTTCTAACACAACCCAGAGGCTGCCTTCTCCTCTGCCCTGTGCTTTCTCTTCCTGGAAACAACAAGGTGACAGGAGGATGTCCTCCTACCTCCTCTGTGGGCGGTGCTGCTGCTGTGACAAACAGCAGCATGACAGGCCATGTGACATGGTGGACAAGTAGCTGATGGGCACTCCACGGTAGGCTATAAACCCTGTCAATCTCCCAGTGTCAGCCACCTCCAGTCTCCTGCTCCGCACAGGCAGCCTAGCCATTAACATTTCACAAAGTGCACCAAGCCACATTGATTATGAGCTCCCACAGCTGGTTAGCCAGATAATCCCACATCCCTCCTGGCAACGCGCTCCATTCTCCACACCTTTATTAATGGTCTATTTTTTACATTGTGCTGTGTAGCCAGTGGGGGGCGGTATGGGGGTGGTAGGGATGAGACAAGGGAGGTCTCCAGGGTGTCTGGAAAGGTCAGGGGAGGTAAAAAGTCCTGCAGCCCCACCGGGGCCTTGAGCCTGGCCTTCCTGCTGACTGGCTCCCACTCAAGGCCCCCTCTTTACATGGAGCGAGGACAGGAGAGTAGAGGAGAGGAGAGAAAAAGACGGAAGAAAACACTTTTTATCTCCCCTACTGATAGTTGGTATTTAAGGAGAAGAGCTTTCTGAGATTGCTTTCTAGCTCTGCATATGGATGTGGCGTTAAGAGTGCTTACTGACATGCGGAGGGGTATCTGGGGAGGACTGCATGATGCAAAGAGAGCCTCTCCAATTAGAGGCTCCTCCACATCACCGACACCTGGTGGCCTGGCCCATTCGCCACGTCAAACGCTCCTTCATCCCTCTCTCCTCTCCTCAGCCGCTGCCGCTATGCACACCCACCTCCACCGACTCACTCCCCTCCGTCCAATCACCTTTGTGCAGATTCAACCCATGCCGCTGAAAGCAAGGGCGACATTAGTTTCCCTATTTTTCTCTCTCCATAATAAATAAAGGCGCCACTCGGTGTTGTTTTTCTCCTGCAAATTGATGCCTGTCTCGTCAAATGTTGTGAGAAAGAAAACACAGTTATTTTCAAGCTGTAGGGAGTATGCATATGTCTCTGTGTTTCATGTGTTTTCATGTGGGACAATACAGCTTATCTGTCAGCTTCTTGTTGTACTTCTGTTTTCTTTGACACAATGAGTAATACACATCAAATGAAGCACTCTGCTCATCGTGTCATTATTCTGTTTGTCACACACCCATCGGAATTAGCAATTTTTTTCTCGTGCCGGGTCCTGTGTATTCCATTCTCTATGGAATTGGGCCCTTTAATGAATTATATTGTTTTAAAGTAGTGCTCTGAAATGACCTCTGCGATGTTAAATTGAATATCGGTGGCTACATGAAACAAAGGAAAATGTTGACAAAGTTGTCAACAACATTACTGAAAAAGTAACCTGTACGGATGGAGGGTGGATTTTCCACCTTCATTTAGAGCTGATGATAAATGATGACATTGTCTTGACTGGATGCCAGAATGAGGGCAAGAATGTCTCATCCAGGCCAGATTAATGGAGGCCTTGGTATTATCAGCCTGAGGTGAAATATTGTTGAGTCTTTGTCCATCATTAAACATTAATAATGGACAGAGTGCTTGGCTGGTCTCGTCTGTATCCGGGGAGGGGGGGGGGGGTTGGTTGGGCAGGCTGCGTGTACTGGGGAGGTGAGGACAGAAAGTCATGACCCTCCTGACATCCTCCTGTGCCACCTAAAGACTGTACAAAGCAGGGTGTTGTATTATTTTCCTTCTCCCAGCATGCAATGTAGTTTAAACCCTGCACGGTCGAGGTTCACTAGTGTTTCGATAATGTCCTCCCACTGGCCAAACCACACAGGGTGTGAGTCGCATATGGAGATGTGTATAATTTTCCTATTTCCAGCATTCAGCCTGGTTAAGTGGACGCGGCTGCTATAGACTTTAGCCTGCTGTGGTTTGCCTGTCATTTAGATGCCTTTTTCTTTCTTTCTCTCCTCATCTCTCCCTCCCACTATCTCTCTGGGGCCCTCTGACAGCTGTAAAGGCTTGTATCAAGGTGTTGACCTCCACTGCGCCACCGCCCCCCACCCGCCTCCCTCTCCACTTGCTGACGCCTCCCGCCAGCTCTCCCTCTCAGACACGGCTATCTAGAGCTGATCCTCAGCAGCAGATAACAATGTCTTTTATCTATGGGTTACCAGCACAAAGGGACCTCTGCATTGATCAAATGCCAACCAGCTGATGAGTCCTCAACAGACTGCTTTTACGCAGGCTGCGTCACCGCCTGGGGAGAGGGTGTTAAACGTGTACAGAAAACACAACGCTTCAACTCAAAGGTGTCACAACTCTTAAACTACCTGCAAGAACTGTTCTGGAGCATTAATGAAGGTAGATCGTTTGTCAGCTTAATAAGCTGAAAGTGCAACTCCACTGCTGTCTTACCCTAGCACAGAGATACAGTGCCTTGCATAAGTATTCATATCCCTTGGATTTCTTCACGTTTTACTATGTTACGAAGTGGGATTAAAATAGATTTGATTGTCATTTTTTGTTAACAATCTACACAACATACTCTGTAATGTCAAAGTGGAAGATTTTTTAAAAACATTTGTTAAAGATTGATAGAAATTCAATAACTCAAATATAGTTATTGCGTAAGTATTCACTCCCTTTGGTTAAGCAAGCTAAATTAGTTCAGGAGTAACATTTCAGGAGTAAAATTTGGCTTAACAAATCACATAATAAGTTACATTGACTCACTCTGTTATTAAATAATAAGGGTTGACATGATTTTTGAATGGCTAACCCTTCCTCTGTCCCCCATACACCATATATAAGGCCCCTCAGTCAAGTGTTGAATTTCAAGCATGTATTTAACTACAAAGACCAGGGAGCTTTTGGAAAGCCTCATAAAGAAGGGCAGTGGTTGGTACATGGGTAACAATAACAAATCAGACATTGAATATCTCTTTAAGCATGGTCAAGTAGATAATTATGCTGTGGATTACATATTAAACCACCCAGACACATCAAAGATACAGTCATCCTTCTGAACTGAACTGAACTGCAGGACAGGACTGAAACTTCTCAGGGATGTTACCATGAGGCCATTGGTGATTTTTAAACAGATACAGAATTAAATAGCAGTGATGGGAGAAAACTGAGAATGGACCAACAACATTGTAGTGACTCCACAGTAATGACCTATATGACAGAGTGAAAAGAAGAGTACAAATATTCCAAAACATGCATCCTGTATGCAACAATGCACTAAAGTAATACTGGGGGGGGGGAGGGGACAGCAAAGGAATACACATTTTGGCCTAATTGCAAAGACGTTTGGGGAAAATCCATCACAACACATCACTGAGTAACTGCCTCCTTATTTTCAAGCACGGTGGTGGCTGCATCATTGTATGGGTATGCTTGACATCGGCAAAGACTGAGGAGTTTTTCAGGATATAAAGAAACGGGATGGAGCTAAGTATAGGAAAAATTCTAGAGGAAAACCTGCATCATTCTGCTTTACAACAGACACTGGGAGAGGAATTCACCTTTCAGCAGGACAAAAACCTACAACACAAAGCCAAATCTACACTGGAATTGCTTACCAAGAAGAGAGTGAATGTTCCTGAGTGGCCAAGTTCAAGTTTTGACTTAAATCTGCTTGAAAATCTATGCAAGACTTGAAATGGCTGTCAGGCCATGATCCCCCATCATCTTGACAGAGCGTGAAGAATTATGAAAAGAGTAATGGGCTAATGTTGCACAATCCAGGTGTGGAAAGCTCTTAGAGACTTACCCAAGAAGAATCACAGTTGTAATCGATGCCAGAGGTGTTTCTAACATGTATTGACGCAGGGAGCTGAATACTTAAGCAACAACTACATATTTTTCTTCCACTTTGACGATACAGAGTATTTTGTGTAGATGGTAGACATTTTTTTTAAATTAAATACATTTTAATCTCACTTTGTAACACAATAAAATGGGAAGAAGTCCAAGGGGTATGAATACTTTTGTAAGGCACTATAAAGCATCACTGTCTGAACCACTGTAGTCTGTCAGTCCTGCTGTTGTTGTCAGATTTAGGTGTTGGGGAAGCCCAATTGAGCACACAGTTAATGGAAACGGCATATAGCGTAATAATGCCATCAATTCCACTCCGGGTCCCATCAATTCAGCTATTACGACCTGTACTAGTCTAGTCCGTCTTTGATGTACTGCCATGCTTATGTGTGCATAACCACACTCTCTTTTCAGATGTTGTCAGAGGAGTGTATGCATGACGGTGAGGATATGTACAGTACGCATGTATGAGTTCATATGTGCACATCTCCGTCTATGTTAACACGCCGTCTGGAAGTCATCTCTTGCGACTAGATGTCTTTGGCATGAATTAAAGCTTAGCCATAAATCGGGAACCTGCGGCAACAGAGGGATTGGCGAAGAATGAGAATCGTCCCTTGTGGTCCGAACAGTCTAAATCAACATTCACCTTCCCCTAGTATCTGCCCTCTCTCAGTGACTTGCGCCTCTTTGTGTTCCAGGCTGACATTCTAGAGGAGAAGGCATAAATAACATATGGGGAAGGATGCAGTGACCACCAAAGCTCTTGGGTATTCAATGATCAAGGATGCTGCCAGAATAGCAAGCACTTCCATCTCCCAGAGCACAAGTGGCTCTTTGGACTTTATAAAAAGCTCAATGGTGCTTTGGTTTTTGTTCCAGGGAGAGAGAGAACAGACACATTAACATTCCACCCACTTATAATGCCTGTATTGAGATCTCTGATTAGAAAATGGTGTCATTTTGTACCTGCCTAATACTGTGGGTAATGGTTTACCATAGAAATACGTTGTGGAGCATGATATCATCTGTGATTATACTTCTCTATGAATTGAGTTGCTATTCTCATCCCCTTATGAAAATGTCACAAATGACAGTGGAGTTCTCGCAGTGGGCTCCTCATGTACAAACATGCATCACTTTTGCGGCAGTTTGTCTTTCTCTCGTCCCGTTGGAGGCAGCAGGAAGAATTGACACAACAAAGTAACTCTTTTGGTTCTTTACCATTGATTTAGTTGAAGCATTAATCTATATCTCCTGCTGATTTCAAGCTCTAAATAGCTGTATTTGGATGCTTGCCTTGCAATCATTCCACAACAGCATGCAGTGAACTTGTGTAATTAAGCTCCACCATCCTCTGTGAATCCCATCCAGGGAATGGGACTTCAACTCTACACTAATTGAGGCCCTCGCAGGGGACAGACAAGGTATCAATGGCTCCTTGAGGGTTGGTGGACTGCTGAGAAGGAAGATTACAGTGGGTAACTGGTTCTCCACAGCGCAGTCAGACATGCCTACTCACCACCAACTCCCTCCACCCGCCCCCAAGGTCTCATATAGGAAAACCCGAGCCTCGACCAAAACAAACCATGCATATTGGCTTACGAGAAAGTTAATGATTGTTTATTCTTTGTTGTTCTGAGAAGTAGGGGAGCAGGTGGGCTGATTGATTGGCTTAATTTATGCTGATATCTATTGTAATTGTTACTGTTGTTGACAGCTGTTCCGTCAGCTCCAGTGAGATGGTAGACCATAGGGAGCTAGAGGCACCCGCTGATGCTATGTCTAATAAGCGGATCCATTTGTAAATATGATTTATTTATTCAGGAGTTATGAGAGGTGTGTATGCTTTATTTGCTTTGCGTTTTGCCGAGCCAATGGGGCTAAGCTAAGGCAGGCAGCCCCATCAGAATTGTCTCCTTAGTTTTTGGTGACAGTTGTTTTGTGTGTAATAACATCGGCAAATAGCGTCGCTGCAATACCTCGTTGCTTTCATGCTCACTTTACCAGAGGTGATGTGAAAAGAATTGACTGTGAGGAGCGCCTGTCGCAGGACGCCGTCACGGACGCCGTCTCCCACTTTCCCCATTTCAGTGACAAATCTGACAGCTCTGATGCCGCAGAGATTCAGGTAATGGTTTGCTGCTGTTGTCTTAGGGAGTTGTCTTGAGTTATACCTGCCTATCACACGTCTGGCATGGGGGATCTTCAGAGACGCAGAGAGTCACAGGCTGCTCATAAAAATAGCTCCTGTTCTGTTCCAAGTGTTGTAAAGCATCTCTGTCAATGGTTTAGGGTTTAGTTTAGATGCTGCCTAAGCCGCATCAAGCAGGTTTCACATTGTTCTATACTTAGAAGAATGGCTTGTCAGAAGTCGTTGTTTTCCAATGGAGGAGTGCAGAGGTTCAGAAAGGATTCAAGCTAAAGGCTTGTTAAAATGTGCAAAACTAAAGAGAAAGCTTAATCAATAGTACAATATATCAACCTAAAAGATACGTACAGTTGAACAGTGCATGGTTCATGCACCACATACAGTAGGGCATGCGATTTTGCCAGCTTAAGGTTCTCTTTGAAACAGCGTTTGACTAGTAAGCCAAGTCATTTTGCTTGCTTGGTTGAAGCTATGCTAGACCCTTTATGATTTATTGAGGTTTCTAACCTTGGCCAATTACATACAAATTCTCTCCTTGTTTTGCTATGACGCCGGAGAGCACCTTGGCCCTGCAAAACAACACTTTGTTGCTTTGTTTGCATAAAAAATGTCAACCTTGTGTGATTCTTGTCTTGCGTGCTAATGTTTCCCCTTAGCGGGCAGGGTAGTGCTCCATTTACCTATTAGATCACTGGCACGCCAAAACCAAGCCCGTTTTTCCCTTATTCATCAGGGGTAACACTTGGCACAAGAATGCTCGTATGCTCTTAAAACCAATGTTTTAGGAATTTATATCAATGGAATCACACAATAACATTCCATACAGATGCTTGTCAGAAGAGGCCAGACGTTAACGGGGTATAAAGTACAGCAGTATGCAAAGGTTACTATTATCAAATGGATATTATATCAAATACGAGGTGGCATGTTATCAATGAAAATTCTGATCTACAGTAGGCCTATCAGAGATAACATGCCTTTGGTTAAATCTTTGATATTTTGACTGCTGATTTAATGCTTGTAATAAAAACCAGAAACTGTGATTTTGTTTCTCAAATATTTATAGCTTATCTCTGGTTTACTTATTTATCATTTGTTCAGACAATACAGGTCACCCTGGTGAAGGAAATGGTCTACTGAGAAGAGGAGGTAGTGGACTCTGTCGGAATGTGTTTTTTGGTGAGCATTGTCCTCTGGTGGACGGAAAAGTAATAGACATATTTGATAATGGAGTGCCTCCACCAGAACGCAGTCAGTGTCATTGTCCCCACGTTTTCTCTTTATCCTTACACAGGAAATGTAGCTTACTGTACAATCAGATTCTACATTAATAATGTATCCAGTGCTTAGTCATAAATGGTTGCTCTGATCCGTATGTGCCCACAAAATGACGCATGGTTGGCAGTACTGTAGGTGACCCCAGTGTTTGTATTACTATGTAAAATAAATGTATGTCCTCCAAAGCCATGCATCTCTAGGGAGGGGGGTGGGCCGCTGTCTACATGTCGGGTACACATCAGCACTTTGAAATACAACAGCGGAAATGGATCCGCTCACAGCTTTACATTGATTAATTCAAAGGTGTCAAAAGGAAGGTCTTCCGAATATACATTACGACAATTTAAGAGTCATGAAATTCTGCAGTGTGGCCTTGGAGCAGGAGAGGGAAGGCAATGCCAGAGAGAGAGAAAACGAGTGAGAGAGAGAGAGTGAGAGAGAGAGAGTGAGAGAGAGAGGAGGGAGAAAGAGAGAGAGAGAGAGAGTGAGAGAGAGAGAAAGAGAGAGGAGGGAGAAAGAGAGAGGGACCAAATCCTTTACTTCTACTTTGCTGCCGTTTCCTCTGCTCAAGGTCAGAGAGTGCTCTGCTAGGCTCGGTGGCCGCAGCTGGTGTCTACGGGGATGTGGATTGTAATCAATTCTAACATTTCAAGGGGAAAATGATGAGAACGAGTCGCTCAAAGGAAGACAGATGAGAGAGGGCCGCCACAAACATACAGATCAATAATATGCATAGCCCAAAGGACAAAATACAATAAATAACAATTTTAATCGATGAGCTTGAATGGGATTGGAGTGGAAAGAAAATGACAGTACTCTGAGAAATGTGCAGCGGGTGGACACAAACATAAAGGCATAGACACATCTGGCTTTCATGTTGATATCAAATGTCTGTTAGAAATAAAATATAACTGATGTTGAGAAGGATTCACAACGAATCCAGATAATTAACCAGGATAATAACATTACATTTACATCATTTATTTTGTCATTTAGCAGACGCTCTTATCCAGAGCCACTTAGTGTCTCCTTCAAGTTACAGTAGTTGTTGATGCTGTTAGGACACTCTATTGCATAGTCACTGTTCAGGATATCAATGCGCATTCAGCCTTGAGTTTGTAAATCTACTATAATTGCACTTTGAAGAAATGATTGGTTCAACCTTGTGCTCAGATGTTCCTTGTGATATTATAGAGTATGCTCGTAATCCAAAGTCATACACAGGCAAGGCCACAAATGTGTCATGTAATATGCTCCTATTGTGTTTTGTAACCATGGCCATAGAACCAATTTAATTGATACAAGACTACGCCATAAATTACAAACCAAGTCACATTGACACATTAACCTTATTACCTCATGTCATCTCACTATGACAACCATGAGAAACATAGTGTATCGGCTTTATAGAAGTGTACACTCCATGTGGACAGATCACCTCTTGGATCCACTCCAATCTGCCAGTCCTGACTGACTAACACTACATGGGGTGGCTCTATGGTTTCCGCTGCTCTCTCATAGCCCTGTCTTTCTGTGCTCAATGCAGCGAGACACTCTAATACCACTGGATCCCCCTATGAGGGCACTAAAGCATAGGTGTCACTCCACAAGTACCGAGTAGTGTTTCAGACAGGGGGGTTAATGCTGTGAGTCAACCTCTACAAAGATGTGAAGGTTTAGGAGTCAGGGCTCAGGTCTGGATTTGGAGGGTACTAGGGAGGGTGGGGGTGAAAGGCTAGAGAGGTGTTGAGGGGGGGGGGGATCTGTGCTGGCTTCTGATTCAGTCGATGTGATGGCAGCATAAAGGCGGGTGAGAAGCTGTCAATTCCTTTAAGACGATAATCCGGGAAATCTTTGCCAGTGACAAATGGGGCGATGGAACCTGCCATCTTTAAATTACAGAAGAAAAAAAATGGGCAACTTCACCTGACAGCAACAAATGAGGCTTGTGCCTGGGCTCCTGTACAATCACACAGATCTAAACCCATCTGATATCCTAATCCCCCTGAAATAACCCCACTGGGAATATCAGACAATCTCCACACACCCTGTCTGAGAATGTGTGTATAAGAGAAGAATGTGTGTGTGTGTGTGTGTGTGTATGTGCGTACATGTGCACACACAAGTACGTGCTCAGTGAACTCTGTCAGACATTGTAGTGGGGATGGGAGAGGTGGCATTGAAATATGACAGTTCTCACTTCGATTGAAGTCTGCCCGTAGCATGAGCGCTGGGAGACACAGAGAGATCACTCTCACACAGAAAAAGGAGACGCTTTAGGACAGAGCTCTGTTGAAATGTGATTAGAGTGACTGTCAGAAGTACGCAGCTCTCCAAAGCTTCACCTCACAGGGAGCTCAGAGGTGACTGCCTGAGTGAGGCTGAAGGATCGAGGAGTGTGGGGGTTACCACCAAGTTACCACTTAGCTGGAGTTGGTCAGATGGCAACTTGTGCTTCACTGCCTTGAAAAACACCCACGACAACTAACTCAATGCTCAATATGAAGGAAAGAAAAAGACTGTCGTCTTTTAGCTTCGAATCAAAACACAGAAACAGTGACAGACCCATTTGGATGCTGACAGAGTATATAAAGAGATACAGTACCATGTTCTTTGGAAGTAATTATCTCTACGGTGTATTTCTAAATAAATGAACTGAAGTACATAATGAGGAGAAATAACCAAAGGCTGCACTGTAACGCAGTGACAGGTCTGTATGTGAGTGTTGTTGTGAGTGTTTGGGGAGGATGGAGATGACAGAGACCGGGCTGGTGATGATGGATGAAACAGAGGGGACTGTTATGCACAGGACCATGACAAGGCATACATCCTCCCATGAACTGAGTGAAGAATATAGCTGAAAAACCTCCAACTCCCAGCACCATCACTACCCCTGAAAATCTACAAAATGGCTGCACTGATCCGCGAGGTGTTTATAATTCACCCTGCCATGCCTGCTACTCCGTAGGACTGTAAGCGTGCAGTGGAAATGATGGGGGATTCCTGCCATCATGATTCAGGTTGGATTGAGAGAAACGTGTTGATTATACCCAATCATCCCTCCCGCTGAGTGTGGCACAAAAGTATTAGGAGCATCGGCGAGGTAGGGGGAATAAATCTTGTCATAGTTTTATTATAAAACTTTGAGAAAAAGTATTAAATATTACACTGATCATGCTCTATATTACAAGCAGCTCCCCTCTCAACCAATAGTGTTCAGTTTCTCAGATCCAATGAAACGGTAATAAATTACACACTTTTCCTGTTTTTACAGGTGAAAAGACAATAGAGCATACAACAACTGTACAGGACATGGAAAATAACAAGAACACATTAAGAAATATGAATTATGCAAGGCTGATGAAAAACACACGTAAAATCAAATATCCTCCTACAGTCCAACATGATATTTGAACGTCTATTTTGAGGGCATTCGTTCAACACCATAAACCAGGGATAATTCACACAGACAATTCACAGGGAATGGAGACTAATTGAGTGGTTTTATAATACAGGGTACCATTCCTGGCGGAAACCAGTTCATAAACATGACCGTGCGAGTATAGCAAGAAAGGCAGAGGGAACAGTCAACAGTCCATCTTTGACCCTTTGTGAGCGTCGGTTGCAGGGATGCTGTTGAGGCCTGGTGAAGGCAGAGGAGGAAGCTGTGGTATTGGAAGGAATGGTAACCTCCCATGATAATGATAGTGTTGGCTGTGAGCAGGCCAGACCAGAGACAGAGAGAGCCCTGCCCAGCACTGCCCCCGCTCAGGAATGTCCTTCACAATCATATCAGTCTTGCTCTTTCTGTCCCTCTACACTCTTCATCCCAAGCCACAAATGGAGAGCAGGCTGAGGAGGAGGAAAAACAACTCCCTGGTCATGAGTGCCCCTGACCAGACCAGACCTCTCTCTCTGTATGGGGCCATCCCTCTCTGGGGAGCAGGGGGAGACGTAGGATCTTTATGATCTACAGCAAACAACATCCTACACTCTAGCCATGCTCTTCCTGTTTCTCTCCCTGCTGGTTGGAAGTAAGTTGCCTTTGCTGTCTGTTCAATTGGCTATCCCATTGCCTTCCACAGGGCCACTAGTGCAAATGGGATTTACCATAATGTAGCTGCGATCTACAGTACTTCATAGCACTAACTGGTGCTAAAAATGAAGGTGGGGGTCACGAGAGAGGGAGCGGGGGAGTGGAGGGACACTGACATTTTCTCAAACAAACCAAACAGAGCTGGTCTGGATGGTGAGAGCAGGGGCAGAGTAAACAGAGTGAAGTATGCAGCAGTCCTTTTCAGAGGCCTTTGTTGGTCTGCTCTGCTCCCCCCTAATGTCTGTCTGGTCCCACCACGCCAGGCTCTGTGACTAATTAGCATTCTGAAAAAGTATGTCGAGAGAAAGTCGACAACCTCAACCCTGGCTACCCCCTCTTCCCTCCCAACTATTCCGCCAGCTCTCGCCCACCACTTCTCTCCACATCTCCCACCTGGCCAGGCAGAGGAAATAAAGCATCTTCTCTGACCCGGCCCCGTCCACAGCTCCCTTTACTAGCCTGCAGACATTGATTTTCATTAATGAGTGGTGGAAGTCTGGGGGATCCTCTGTGGCTATACCCAGCGCTAGTTAATGATTTGGCATCATATCTACCCGGTGTGAAGGGACCTAGGTTCAGTGCTGCTGGTCCAATAGACAGAGGATGTTTACTTATCATTATGATGGATGGGGAAAGAACATACGGTATCCCGGCAGCTGTCAGAATTGCACCAATATTTTCACAAGACACTTGGAGGATACATTACAATATGGGTAAGCAAATGTTATTTTCTCATATACAAATAGGTAATGTATTCACAACATGAAGATGTATGGAATGTACACATGTACTGTAAGTACTGTATCTCGTTACACAATAAAGCACCAATTACGAACCATGACAGATAGAGGGACCAGGCCTGATAAGTGCATATGAGAGTTGTGATCAAGTTTGAAAGTGTTACATGTATAATGTACAGTCTAATGATTGAAACTGCTGAGTGTTTTGTGGTAGGCATACCTCTACATGTAGAGAGCTTGAATCATGGCGCACATGCTGCACACAAAGCCCATGGTACACCTGACAAATGCTAAATAACATGTGGGCCATAATAACTTAAAATGTCATCTGAAACCCAGATGTCTTTAAATATAATAAAAAACATTAGTGAGCTAAAATGCAGATCTTCTTAGAGCTCTTTTGATGTCGACAATGTCTGGACATACAACACATGCATTTACACAGAGAGTGTCCTGCAATCATGTGTTGCACTGTATTTCCAGTTATGAGAAGATGCTGCTTTAGCATGAATGTCTTTGCCCACATTGCCATCATTAGCACAACGTGTCCACAAACACGGAGATGACTCTCTTTTATTTCGCTAATCACTGTTAGTCAAGTACTCCAGGAACAAAGACTGCGCCTCAGTTCTCTTATGCATTATGGCCCAAAAATGTATTTTTGAACCACAGTGTCCCTTTAGAGTTGTAGCGCATATTATGCAATTTCCCTCCAATTTGCAGCTAGAGGCTCATGGGAATAAGGAGTCCTCCGATCTTATAGCTTTTTGCCACTGCAGGACTTGCAGCACTGCTGTCCGTAGAACTTGTGATTGCACACACTGTGCTGAGGAACCAGGTGACACCAGCTGAAGAAGTCAACACAAGACGGTTCGTCTGACGGAGAGAGGATCAGGGGGGTCGTGTTAATAGACGCGCACCAACAAAAAATGTCAGACAGAACTGTACAATCGTTTCTATGAGTGGTTGAATTAGTTCACCTTTGAATGTTGGCGCAGGAGCTGGAACGTGGGCAGGTACGTGAACAGGAGGAGCAGGACAGAAGTGTGTGTTGCAGGCCCGGGATGTTACGGGTCTCTGGTGGTTCAGGCAACCAGCTGCAGGACGTCCCTGTCTCAGACACTGGATAGAACGGGACTGTACCCCTCCCCCACAGGATACAGAACACTGAGAGAGAGAGAGAGAGAGAGAGGTTGAAGATTGCACATAGAATAGATTACGAATGCATACACCATGTCCTTTACCTCCAAGCTACAGTGGGGAGAACAAGTATTTGATACACTGCCGATTTTGCAGGTTTTCCTACTTACAAAGCATGTAGAGGTCTGTAATTTTTATCATAGGTACACTTCAACTGTGAGAAACGGAATCTAAAACAAAAATCCAGAAAATTACATTGTATGATTTTTAAGTAATTAATTTGCATTTTATTGCATGACATAAGTATTTGATCACCTACCAACCAGTAAGAATTCCGGCTCTCACAGACCTGTTAGGTTTTCTTTAAGAAGCCCTACTGTTCTCCACTCATTACCTGTATTAACTGCACCTGTTTGAACTCGTTACCTGTATAAAAGACACCTGTCCACACACTCAATCAAACAGACTCCAACCTCTCCACAATGGCCAAGACCAGAGAGCTGTGTAAGGACATCAGGGATAAAATTGTAGACCTGCACAAGGCTGGGATGGGCTACAGGACAATAGGCAAGCAGCTTGGTGAGAAGGCAACAACTGTTGGCGCAATTATTAGAAAATGGAAGAAGTTCAAGATGACGGTCAATCACCCTCGGCCTGGGGCTCCATGCAAGATCTCACCTCGTGGGGCATCAATGATCATGAGGAAGGTGAGGGATCAGCCCAGAACTACACGGCAGTACCTGGTCAATGACCTGAAGAGAGCTGGGACCACAGTCTCAAAGAAAACCATTAGTAACACACTACGCCGTCATGGATTAAAATCCTGCAGCGCACGCAAGGTCCCCCTGCTCAAGCCAGCGCATGTCCAGGCCCGTCTGAAGTTTGCCAATGACCATCTGGATGATCCAGAGGAGGAATGGGAGAAGGTCATGTGGTCTGATGAGACAAAAATAGAGCTTTTTGGTCTAAACTCCACTCGCCATGTTTGGAGGAAGAAGAAGGATGAGTACAACCCCAAGAACACCATCCCAACCGTGAAGCATGGAGGTGGAAACATCATTCTTTGGGGATGCTTTTCTGCAAAGGGGACAGGATGACTGCACCGTATTGAGGGGAGGATGGATGGGGCCATGTATCACGAGATCTTGGCCAACAACCTCCTTCCCTCAGTAAGAGCATTGAAGATGGGTCGTGGCTGGGTCTTCCAGCATGACAACGACCTGAAAGACACAGCCAGGGCAACTAAGGAGTGGCTCCGTAAGAAGCATCTCAAGGTCCTGGAGTGGCCTAGCCAGTCTCCAGACCTGAACCCAATAGAAAATTTTTGGAGGGAGCTGAAAGTCCGTATTGCCCAGCGACAGCCCCGAAACCTGAAGGATCTGGAGAAGGTCTGTATGGAGGAGTGGGCCAAAATCCCTGCTGCAGTGTGTGCAAACCTGGTCAAGAACTACAGGAAACATATGATCTCTGTAATTGCAAACAAAGGTTTCTGTACCAAATATTAAGTTCTGCTTTTCTGATGTATCAAATACTTATGTCATGCAATAAAATGCAAATTAATTACTTACAAATCATACAATGTGATTTTCTGGATTTTTGTTTTAGATTCTGTCTCTCACAGTTGAAGTGTACCTATGATACAAATTACAGACCTCTACATGCTTTGTAAGTAGGAAAACCTGCAAAATCGGCAGTGTATCAAATACTTGTTCTCCCCACTGTATGTCTAGGGAGAGGAGAGAGAGCCTACGTGCATACAGACATCACAGGCCCCCTGATCAAGGGGAAGTCAGATGTCAGACTGTAAGAGGTTGCCTTGGTAGATACTACATACATATACATGAATATCACCCCCTTTGGGCCTGACAACAGAGCGAGAGAGAGCGAGAGGATGCTTCACTAAATCCATATCCATTCAACATGAATCCCCATCATGTCTGGGAGAACAGGCAGGGTGGATGGAGAGTGGATATGCGTACCTGCTGCCAAGGAGAAGAGTACCAGCCCAGGACCACTGCACTGGCTGTCCTTCCTGGGACGACAAGTCGAGGCTCTGGGCACGGCCCCCTGCTGCAGGTCTGCTGGAGATCCCCAGAGGGTTTGGGAAGGATCCTGCACCTTCTCATAGGGAAGTCTGTGTAGTCCCCCTGTGAATCCCTCTCCCCACAACGCAGCTCTCTCCTTCTGACACCTGGGCCACAGGATGTGGAGCACTGAGGAGTGAACGGCCAGAGGAGGCACCATTAGCGAAAAGAGAACGGAGAGAATAAGACAACGTGAGAACCCTCAGAGAGAAATACAGCTGGTCCCCCAGTGGAGAGGACAAGACAAGGTCAGCCCGCATCGCCATAGCAACGGTGCTCAACGTATAAAGTGAATGTCTGAAACGTTTACATTTGGTATTGAGGCTATTTGCTTTGTTCTGACGAGGGGACACAGCATCAGGACTCTGGATGTGTATGTTTGTCGCAAATGCATTTCTGTCTAGACATTTTCAATGCATGTATTGGTTTCTTTGTGCGTCGGCGTGTACAAGGTTATACAAAGTATGTGTGGGTGTGTTTGTACAGCATGTGCGTCTGTCTCTCTGTCTCCGTGAGTCACTACCTCGCCCCAGGGTGTTGTGAACCACTGCAGCCGGTCATTCTTGGGGCAGCGACGCAGAACGCAGGTCTCTTGGGCCTTGGGTTTGAGGTGTGGCTTACACATACTGTCCGGCACCACCACAGCCTTTGCTCCGGGGTCAGTGCTTCTGCAGAACACGCCACGCTTCCTCATCCCACGCCCACACGACTTGGAACACTGAGAGGAGAGCAGAGGAACAGAGGGTCTGGTAAACTCAGCCTGAACTCATACTGGGAGGCATGCTCAGAATGAGTTGCGTCTGAACCCTGTGAAGGATGCAGTCAATAAGGGGGATGTAGTCAATAAGGGAGGTAGTCAGTGCACTGTAAAGTGCACTCTGTCTACAGTCCGAATGACCTGTGTCTAAATCACTCTGGGCTCTCTCTACAAAGAGACACACTCAACTTGAAAAGGCCTGAAAACAGTAG
Organism: Salvelinus alpinus; assembly: GCF_045679555.1. Lineage (NCBI taxonomy): Eukaryota > Metazoa > Chordata > Actinopteri > Salmoniformes > Salmonidae > Salvelinus > Salvelinus alpinus. The sequence goes on from NC_092118.1 coordinate 10,912,744, forward strand.
AACATAACAGCGTAGGTCAGGTATGTTCGAAGTATTGCATAAGAAGGGAAAGTCATTGTATTTGTACCGTATACTGTGCACTGCGTAATACAAAACATATACGTCAGACAATGCAGTGAAGAGAAAACGTCCCTCCAGGTATCTGCGGTATCCCTGACAGACAGGCGTTTACAGAAACAGCAGGTGGAGATCCCAGTCACCACCGACTCAGACGGAGAACACTGTCGCTGATCATGACTATAAATCCGGCCATGTCAGTTTTGCCGAGCGAACTCTAAACTGAGGGACTCACAATAATGGTGTGTGATTAATGATGATAATATGATTGAAATAGTTCTGTTATATAGTACTGTTCTCAGGCCAGTGAGTACGCAATTAACCATGTGTCCAGCAGAGGGCAGAGAAGTGTTTTCTCCATGCAATAGGCCACCACATACATTTGCTTATTAATTGCAGCGTTACCTGACATATCTCAAAGTCCTATATTATCAAATTAAGAGATTCCCCCCCCCAAAAAAATTGCAAAATGTAATGGCAATATATGGGCATGTCGTGCAGTGTGGCCTACCTGTGACCAGGCCCCAGAGCTCCACTCAGGTGGGCAAGCCTGGGTGTGGCAAGGCTGCACCTGGGCTGGGGCGATGACGGGGCACAGGGAGTGAGCCACCACCTCCTCCCGCTGGTACGTCACCTTGCGCAAGCACTGGAGGTGACGTGTCTGTTGGCCGCCCCCACAGGACTGACTGCAGGGCCCCCAGTTCCCTGTCGTCCAGCTGGGGAGAGAAACGGAGAGAGAGATGTGTCAGCCCGTGTAGCAAACCAACAAACGCTCCTCGAAAAAGAGTGACTGAATTATGAGGAACAGAATGGCGGTAAACCTCTTAGAGTGACTGAATTATGAGCAACAGAATGGCGGTAAACCTCTTAGAGTGACTGAATTATGAGAAACAGAATGGCGGTAAACCTCTTAGAGTGACTCATAAACCTGCACATAATCTCACAGTCACAAACACACACTCTGCAGAATAACTGCTGTACTCAGCACAGTCAGCAGGGAACCGATCCAAACAGATGATTCGGCTGTATACGTTCCCCTCCTAACCTCTGTCATAAGCGTGTCAACCACATGACGCAGATCCCTAATCACGGCAAGGAACCACAGATTTCCTACATTTATTTTGGGTCTAAACACACCCATCACTCTCTACTCTGTGCCCACAGGAAGAACAGAGACACACGCACACACATACAGGCATATACACACGCACCCACACTCACACAAACATACTGCACATGTGCTGTAACAGCATCAGTGCCCACCTCTGCACGCAGCACACACACAAGAATCTAAACATAAACATTACATCCCTGGGGCAGACCTCCCAGCCACCCAGGACCTCTATACCAGGCGGTGTCAGAGGAAGGCTCTAAAAATGGTCAAAGCCTCCTGCCACCCAAGTCATAGACTGTTCTCTCTGCTACCGCATGGCAAACGGTACCGATGGACCAAGTCTGGAACCAACAGGACCCTGAACAGCTTCTAACCACCAAGACATAAGACTGCTAAATAGCTAGCCAAATTATCCTCATTGACTATTTTTGCACTCACTTTTTTTTTAAACTCATCACATACGCTGCTGCCACTGTTTATGATCTGTCACTTTATTCCTAGTCATATGTACATATCTACCTCAATTACCTCGTCCCCCTACACATCAACTCAGTACTGGTACCCCGTGTATATAGCCAAGTCATTGTTACTAATTGTGGAACTACTGTTACTTTTATTATTACGTGTTTTACTTTACTATTATTTCTCAATTATTTTCTCTCTCTGCATTGTTGGGAAGGGCCCGTAAGTAAGCATTTCACAGTGAGTCAACACCTGTTGTTTACGAAATATGTGATTAATAAAATGTGGTTTGATTTGTATACAACATACTGAAACACTGCAAGGTTTCCACCATACAGTATAAGGCTAACCTTATACAGCCGACTCTCACGTTCAGTTAACCCCTTAGCCCAACTCTCCTCTCCCCTGGCCTGGTCTGGTCTGGCTGTAGGGAGGGACAGGATGCTACACTCAGTGGTTCTACTAGTTGTGGCCTTCTGGTATCTCTGGATCATTCTCAGCCTCTGATGAAAGCAGCCTGCCTCGAAAATAGACTGTGTCTTGGCATTTTGGGGCAAAGGGAGATTAGCGCAAATGACTGCTCTGACAACCACATGACCAGGGGCAAGGAGGACGGACAGCTGACTCAGTCGAGTTCTGAGGCTCCGGTGCCGACCAGCCACTCCTACTGCCCTTCTGTCAGACCTTTCATTTCCCTTCAAACCCAGCTCTGATAAATAAGAGAGAAGGCTTAAGCTGCAATTTTGAGGGGAGAAACACAACCCGTCTAGCAAAGCACCGGTTCAGATTTCTATTCTCTTTTTTCCCACTGCAATATAAATTAAAATATGTGCTTCAATGTTGGCTTAGCTGTCATTTCTATTTCTGGAATCTTTCAATAACTCGCATATATCCAGCCATACAATTTAACTTGAAAAATGTAGAGGAATATTGAGAAATACTGGATGGCTTTACATTCATGCAGTGGTTACATTTTACTGTCATGGTATGGGGTGCATTTCGCTGGCATACGTTGACTTTTCATCGGATGCATAATCTGATTGATAAATTACTATACTAACAATCTGTTCAAGTGTAACGTAGCAGTGAAAGATCTTGCACAGCAACCAAAAGCACCTCAGGCTAGAACTTCAAGCACCATTCTAAACAGCAGTCTCTCTGAGCACCTCCTCCTCCTCCTCCCTGCTCTGGGCCTGCCTGCTGATGTCTCCCTGTTTCTCCCATTGTTTAGTGCACGTGCCACAACTACCCAGGAAGAGCCAGGTAAGTAACTCTACAGCTGCAGAATGCCTACAGGGATCTTCTTCAGAGCATTAAATAAACTATAAACTAAATAAATAATCAAGTCAAATAAATAAAAAGGGAAGCAAAAGTAACACTGAGAGAGACAGACAGAAGAAAGTATAGAGAGAGAGTAGAAACGGATGCACCAGGGGAACTGCAAAACTCTTTAAGGCATTAACATTGATCTTTCCGGTGACATCCTGGGCTGGCAGATAAAGTTGGCTGCTAGCGGGCCTCGTGGTGTTTGATCTCGCCATGCCCCATACTGCACAGAAGCCAGTGGCCCTTGCAGGCAAGCCTGCATTGTCTGGTTGAGGCTGGGGCCCGAGACCAGTGCTGGGGCTGGAGTTGCTGGATTCCTGGCTGGCTAGACTGATCTGGCTCTGTGTGAATCCAGACTCTCTCTCTATAATAAAACATGGACAGACCTGTCAGCACTGCAGATAGTCGCTGGAAAGAGGCCTCTTTTACGCTCCTCCTTTTCTGTTTTGATAGCATGCCCGTACAGTTTGGAAGTATTTGTAAAAGGTGTCCCATAAATCCTGACACTTAATCAGCAGGAAACAGGGTCCCCTGATTCAGAAGTCTGGTACTGATGAACAGGACTCTGCTCTTGGATTTATGTTGATGATATCATTCACCTGGACGGTACACTTCCTCTCCAGCTCACACGGGGGGAGGTCATTAGTGGTCTGGTCCATTTAAACTTTTCCCCTGATAACAGATATAGTCTGACCCAGATTACAGGGAAGAAACCCCCCTCTCAAATGGTGGGAGCCTCACAGAAAAACAGTGGCAGCATGTTTAAGTTGTAACTGATAGCGCCCTGGCTGGTCATTAACCCTCTCAGGCGGGCAGCACAGTCTCGGGTCTTAGCCTTCTATACAGTGACGGAGCCGCCTGTGGAAATGTGACGTGGCAAAAAATGTGACAGCAGCACATACCACAGAAGAAGAGAAGATGATCTCTGTGCTGCTGTCAACTGTTGACGACGTTAGTCCCCTGAGCGCAGAAGAAAGTGAGTGGTTTAAGTGGTCTAGGACCAGGCCTACAACATGTCTGAGCGATAATGATGTAGAATAGAATGATGTACCAACGCACTCCCCAAGATGCAACAGTACCGTACTCACACAACAACACACACAGCAAAGGCACTCACGGACTCCCAGCAGGCTTAGAGTCGTTTCAATTACCCACTGTTATTGAACGACTTGTCAAGATTTGGACAGGGAAAGCTGCACTAGTTACTATTGTTTCTTTACGGAAGTCATATGGTCCTGATTTCCACCTCACCCACCATCACTCATATACGCTGTACTGTAACGTGAGAGTAGGGGTGGGACTTCAGACAACACAGGCAGACGACAACGAGGAGAGGATGACAGGCGGGTGGAGAGAGAGAAGACGTTTGTCATCTCTTTGTCTGCGTGTCGGGCTCAAAGAGTCTCTCCACTGACGGGTTCATGGCTGTTCCTTTTGATGCAGGGGCGTCGTAAATCGTGTCCCATAGGAGCTGAATGGATTGTCACTGGAGCAGAGCTCAAAGTGAAGCCCATTCAATATGCCAACTTTTATTTGCAAAGTTGAGAATAGTATCCAGTGACTGGAGAAAATGGTTGGTGTTTGAAATGAATTCCTCGAAGGATGAGACCAACCAAAATGTCTGAAAGGATTGCTGGTGCCCAGTCAGTGTCTGGAAATTACTTTTACTGGTCTGTCGCGGTTGTAGAAAATTGTTGACTATCCCAATTTAGCAGACAGTCGTTAAAAATGGGCTAATAAATTCCTCTGTGATCTCTGTCTGGCTTTTTCTAGCATCTTCATTCGTTCTCTCCGGTGGTGAAGACCGGTCATTGAGGAGAAACGAGAGGCTGTGGTGGTCTTCTTCAGAGCTGTCTC